>NC_139655.1:24895838-24920838 GCF_951799395.1 Argentina silus | reverse complement strand
CACACACACAGTATATTACGTGCTAGAATTGTAGGGTATTTTCACATGTAGTCATTTTTTTAATAAATAGTCCTCTTTTAGTGAACCAAGAGGTGAAAAAAAAATCTGTCTGAATGAGGACTCTGAGGACATTTCTTGCTGTCTCATTTCAGCAGTGATGAGGTCTCAATCCACTCAGTGCATCTGTCATTGAGAACAAAGGCTGATGTATGGCAAGCCCTGAGGGCCAAGACAGTCATGATTGTATAGGACAGAGCGGTTCCAATGACAAGTGGACTGGGAGTGGTTTGTGCTCACATTAGTCAGCATGTGCATGCCATGTGCCAGCATACATGTGCATGCCAGTGTGTGCCAAGGCCAATTGCTTTTCCACCGTAACTCCTGGGTTTCATCAGGGCTTACTCCAGGCCCATACAATGCTTAAAACTCAGGCTTTAGCGTCCTCTACCCCCTTGTCCTTATGAGGCCAAACCGGGAGAGCATGGTTAAGCAGGGGCAGTATACATTATTATCATCATAGTTATCAAGCGCTTTAGTTGGTTGTGTGGCAACTTAGTGGCAACTTGGCTAGTGCACCCAAAAAAGCAAGATGGTCTCAGTTCGGTTCACATCAGAGCAGTCTGAGTTCATTTGGAGCACTCACACATGCATGAAATTTGTGGCTAACCGCTGATAGAGATCTTGTACGTTCCAACATAGTCTCCAACGGAATACGTTCTGGAGGATCGCTTCTTCAAACCAAATAATACGTTCTATGTGAATGTATTATCTGGCTATACGAGCGTTGACCATGTGTGGTGCTGTATAATATGTCAAAAACTGAAGATATGTCGCGTGAGAATTACGTGAATTGCACGCTAATTGATACGCTACTAAGAGTAAGGTGAATTATGACTTGCGTGGCGGTTAGGCAGTATTAGGCATTAACTTTGAGTGGTTAAGGTTAGGGTATGTTGTCAGGGGAAGGTATTGGCAAATATTAGCATAAGCAACAAGAATTAGCACAAAGAAAGTAGCGTCCCAAGTGTGATTCGAACCAGCAGCATTCAGGTTGCAAGTTGGGTGGTTCATGCCTCCACCACCTCACCACTGCTGTCATGACTGCAGAGTCACTACCTATCTTCCGCCGTAGAGTTAAGACCCATCTCTTCAGTCTACATCTTAACTGTCCCTCCTAAAGACCCCTTCATCCCCACTACCCCCCTGTGCAAGTTTCTCTCCTGAAAATATTATTATTATTATTTTTTTTCTTTTCTAGCATTGTGACAGCTAATAGCCCCTGGTCCTAACATAGATTACTTTTTCTTATGATGACTGATGGATAGATGATTCACTCACTTAGACAAATGTAGTTGTTGTAAGTCGCTTTGGATAAAGGCGTCGGCTAAATGCCATAAATGTAAATGTAAAATGTAAATGTCACCAACCTCTTTATGCAGCGTTGTGCTTTTCGTATTTACCTGCCAGTATAGCTAAATAACACGTTCACACAGAACGTATTCTTCGGTCTGCAGAAACGAATGCATTATTTGGAGACCGGGTTGGTATTTTCACACTTGGTCCCTTTCAGCCAGAGCAGTTCACCAACATTTCATGCATATGTGTATGCTCCAATTGAACTTCCCTTTGAAGCGAACCGAACTGAGACGATCTCAGGAGGTGGTCTGAATTTGTTTCACTTTAGGTCTGCTGTTCAATGTACAATTACCCAAGGCACAAAGCAGTTAATTGGCCTGAGTTGAAAGTGCTTTTCTGCACTGAGACCACATCACTGCTAAAATGGACCATTAAGAAAACTAATGATGTCCTAATTCAAGCAGAAGGACAGTCTAGATACAAAAGTAACCATGTTATTTTACTTTCCAGTACACTGAGTTTGGTTCTCTTTTTGGAGGACTGAGTTACTATTTACTATATGTGAAAATATCCTGAAAAGTTGGTCGAACAAAAATGGTAAGGGACCAGGTTTGAAAATACCCTTAGCATTATGTCAGGTGGCTTATGTTAAGGTTCATGAAGAGATTGAACTTGAGATTTGGTTTGAGTCTTATTTCTAGAAGAGTAAAACAAGAAACAGCCAAGTAATGGTTTAACCTGATCAGCTGAGTTGGAAACTTGTTACGTTTACTCTTAAAATTGCAAATAGGTTTGGTTACACCTATCATTACACCTATCATTACACCTATCATTACACCTATCATGGTTACACCTATCATTACACCTATCATTACACCTATCATGGTTACACCTATCATTACACCTATCATTACACCTATCATTACACCTATCATGGTTACACCTATCATTACACCTATCATGGTTACACCTATCATGGTTACACCTATCATTACACCTATCATGGTTACACCTATCATGGTTACACCTATCATTACACCTATCATGGTTACACCTATCATTACACCTATCATGGTTACACCTATCATGGTTACACCTATCATTACACCTATCATGGTTACACCTATCATTACACCTATCATGGTTACACCTATCATGGTTACACCTATCATTACACCTATCATTACACCTATCATGGTTACACCTATCATGGTTACACCTATCATTACACCTATCATTACACCTATCATGGTTACACCTATCATTACACCTATCATGGTTACACCTATCATTACACCTATCATTACACCTATCATGGTTACACCTATCATTACACCTATCATTACACCTATCATGGTTACACCTATCATTACACCTAGAATCATGGACAAATGTGTGTATGTGTGTGTGTGTGTGTGTGTGTGTGTTTGTCAGATGATGTGTCTCTTTGGGGTTTTGTAAGAGCTGACAGAACAGCAATCAGCCTTGAACTTAAAACCAATAAAGGACTGTTTAGTAAATCAAGCCATAAACCAAGTCACTATTTCAGTGAGCCATCTTTCCCTCCATCCTTCCCCTCATCCCCCCATCTATCTCTCTATCCCTCCTCTTTTCTGTGCCTCTGAGGGACTGTCAATACATCTGCTACTCTGTCTAACCTCAGGGCTGGAGTGGAGAGAGAGAAAGAGAAATGAGAGAGGAGAGGAGACAGATGTCATTCTCCCTCTCTCTCTCCCCCCTTCTTCACCAGTTGATGCAAGAGCATCTTAAACGAAACAGCAACAGATGTGAATGCAGCTGCCCCTTTCAATCCAGCTAAAACTAGAACACACACACATGCGCATGCGGACACACACACACACGCACACACACACACACACACACACACACACACACACACACACACGTCCCTCTGAGTAAAGTTTAATCTCCTATCATTTGCAGAGGGAGACAGAGTAAAACCCTCACAGAGAGAGCTATGTCAAAACCTCAAAGCCTTAATGAAGATTCCCAAAAGTCTCTTTAACCTTCATGAATCCCCTGTAATCATGTTAATTAGAAGCTGCCTCCTGGAGACAAAACTCCACTGTAGCTTTGACACAGCTCCAAACTCTCTCAGCTCTGCTCTCAGCTCCAAACCAACTGTCCACACACACACACACACACACACACACACACACACACACACACACACACACACACACACACACACACAGAGGAATGGAGGAACAGAGTGAAACAAATGGTCTAATATGCTGTAACTCCATTGTATTAAAACCAGATCCCCTGGTGACACGAAGAGGGTGGTTAATACCACGCCTATAGAAAACAAGCTAGAATTTCAAACTGCTCTCCTATTTAGGGATGGTCAGCATACTTTTCACAATTTCAGTGTTACTTTTTACTACATGGCCCCATTAAAAGGTGAGGGGTAAAATATAGGTGAGGAGTTAGGGGTTAGTTAAAGGGGTTAGGGGTAAAAGGTAAGAGGTTAACTCTTACCTGTCTGATAGCGAGCAACAGTTTCCCATAGGAGTGCAGGATGACTGAAGGGTATGAGAACCTGAGGGGGGCCGAAACTGTGGACATTTTTAAGAGAGATCTTAAGACATACCTTTTTAACCTTGATTTTATTTGGGGTTTTATAGTCTTTAGTCTATTAGTCTTGTATTTGATCATATTTTTTCCTATGTTATTTGTAGTTTTTATGGTCATTCTTTTAGCTCATTTGTTATTATTACATTTGAGGTTTTAGTTTAACATGCATGTCTCTACAGTCCTCACATGTTTTTACTGTTTGAACCTCCATGGCTGCTCTATTTTTATCCTCCAATATTTTGCCTTGTCTTTTTTTAAATTTCTTCTATTTCTTTTATTTGGTTTTTTTATTTCTTCTTTTCTGTGAAGCAACATTGTGTTACCTTCATGTATGAAATGTGCTATATCCATCAAGTTTTATATGATTTGGTTTGGTTTGATTTGATTGCATTTGATTAGATTTAATTTAATTTAGCAGTTTCCCACAGTAGGACATTGTAACTTATAGGGGCAAACTCATAGACCTAAACTAGCAAGCATCTTCAATGATGAGTCTCCATTGAAAGTGTGATTTTGTCCTGGACATTGCCTCTGTCTGGGGAAACCATCCCTAAAAGTTGTAGAAGTTAGGGGTCAAAGGGGGTTAGGGCTTAAAGGGGTTTAAGGTCAAGGGTTAACTCTTACCTGTCTGATGGCGAGCAACAGTTTCCCATAGGAGTACAGGATAACTGTGAAGGGTATGACCAGGCAGAAGATGAACAGACAGACTATGTAGGAGATGTTGTTGGGGGTCTGTCTGCGCCAGTCCACTGAACAGGTGGTCCCGGGACCCTCAGGGCCATAGCGGCTCCAGCCCAGTAGGGGAGGCACTGTCCAGGCTATGGCGTAGAGCCAGGAGAAACACACACCACAGATGGCAGGTTTGTAGTCACGGCTGTCTGCCTGGGTGGGACTCAGCATGGTACAGTAGCGCTCGTAGGATAACACAGCCAGGGAGATCAGAGATACGACACCTGGGAGAGAGAATACACACACACACACACACACACACACACACACACACACACACACACACACACACACACACACACACACACACACACACACACACACACACACACTTGTTGAACCAGGGTTGCGTTACAATTCTCCCACCTTTACCCAGAAGGGTACACTTCCCTCCTCATACATTTTAAAACATTGGACTGGGGTGAGCATGGCTGGAGAGAGTTTCTACCATATTCTACCTTAAACCAGTCCATTCCTTTTAAGTAGGGGTAGCGGATCGGAACACAACCCTTGTCTAACAAGTGACCGTCCCGTGGTTTCCCCCCATTCAGAGTTGGCAGCAATTGGCCCAAGTAGTCCCGGAAGTGATGTCATCAATGAGTGAGGAAGGAACATTGAAAAAAGGAAGTTGAGGGGCCGTTAGGGTTAGGGTTAGGGTTAGGGTTAGGGTATCAGCAGGATACCATTCCTCATTCCATACCATGCATTACCATGAGCCTCCGCCTTGGCCAATAAAGGACTGTTTAATAAACCAAGCCATCAACCAAGTCACTACTTCAGTGAGCCATCGCTCCATCTTTCCCTCCATCCTTCTCCTCATCCCCCCATCTATCTCTCTATCCCTCCTCTTTTCTGTGCCTCTGAGGGACTGTCAATACATCTGCTACTCTGTCTAACCTCAGGGCTGGAGTGGAGAGAGAGAAAGAGAAATGAGAGAGGAGAGGAGACAGATGTCATTCTCCCTCTCTCTCTCCCCCCTTCTTCACCAGTTGATGCAAGAGCATCTTAAACGAAATCAGCAACAGATGTGAATGCAACTGCCCCTTTCAATCCAGCTAAAACCAGAACACACAAGTGCACCCGGACACACACGACTTCTACCTCTTCCACTGGCGTGAATAGCTCTTGATTGTGTCCTTCATCACAAGACTAAGCAGACATGAGTCATTTCACCTCCATGAGAGCCACCAGCTGCTACGGCAACCATGATTAGAACCAATCAAAGTTTAAGCATCCCCCCCCCCCCCCACACACACACAGACTCACACTAATTGACGGCATCACAGAGACCAATAATTGACGGCATCAAAGAGACCAAAATACTGTGGCTGCTTCACGTACAGTATACCGCACCGTTGCGGAGACTTCACAGGATGGGATATCGGGTTCCGCTAGAGCGCGTCGCTGAGGATTAATTATCGACAACACCAGTCCGGCAACCACTCACAGAAGCCCAGTGTTGCAACGGTAATAGTGTAGCGGTGTGATAGAATCATTAGGAAATTAACTAAATGACCAACTGAGCCACACACACACACACAGCTATCAGCTTGAGCGCGAGATAGAGATCTATGCTTCAAGTCCATTACATTGATTAGTCATTTAGATGTATTCCTAATTACTTTATAGTAAAGGAAAGCCCTTACAAGTTTCAAAGCTCAGAAAGAGCTGACGGAGTGTGGAGACACTTATAATATAAACACCTGAGAAAGAGTGTCGACTCTAAGCATCTAATACAACTATTTCCGCCGTAGATTGAAGATCCATCTCTTCAGGCGACATCTTAACGGTCCCTCCTAAAGACCTCTTCACCCCCACTACCCCCCCCCCCGTACAAGTTTCTCTCCTGTTAATAAAAAAAGCATTGTGACTGCCTATGGCCCCTGGTCTGAGCATTTATTACTTTATCTTATGATGACTGATGGATAGATGATTCACTTACTTAAACAAATGTGCATGTACATAAATCGCTTTGGATAAAGGCGTCTGCCAGATGCCATAAATGTAAAATGTAAATGTGATGCCTTTTTCTCTGTATTAATTCTCCTGTCTGCTATTTATTTTTTTCACCAAAACATGAACTTGCTCTGGACCGAAAGACACAAAAAAAGACTCAAAAAAAGTTGATAGACTTGTTGATATAGAATGCAAATTAAGGTGGGCTAAATTGTTATAAGAGAATAAACCATTCTATATGACCAGCTTTTTAACGCATCCTATCTATAAGCATACATTATACTCACCCAGGCACGAGTTAGCGAAGCCGTACCAGGTGCAACCTGCGCGCCCGATCAGCCAACGGCCCTGCGTACTGGCGGCAAAGCTGAAAGGTGTCCCAACCATGCAAACCAGTAGGTCGCTGACCGAGATGCTCACGAGAAGGCAGTTGATGGGCGAGCGCAGCAACCGGTAACGGCAGAAGAGCGTGAGCACCAGTAAGTTATTGAGGAAACCGAACGTCCCGATGAAACCCAGACACACTGCGACTATCAGGTGTCCCGTGGGGGTAAGAGAGCGCGAGACCACCGTGCCATCTTCCCAAGTGCAGCCCGCGCAGCTCAAGCTCACATTAGACACAATCATACTGGCCCGAGTCGAGGTCAATAGTCTATGTTCTAGGTTCAACTTCTTGCCCGGCGAGGCGCGTGTTCTGGGGAGTTTGGAGAGAATCCATCTAGTTTGGGTGCCACTCAGTCAACTCATCACAAAAGGCGGAGAACAACCGGGGAACAGCTTTGGCTACTGTTCAAGTCGGAAAGTTAGTTAGTTAGTTCAGTCGTTCCCCGGGACAGTGCAGATCAGGTGTCTCGTGTGCGTCGGAGGAGCACGGTGTGTGTGTGTGTGTGGGTGTGTGTGTGTTTGTGAGTGTGTGTGTGTGTGTGTGTGTGTGTGTGTGTGTGTGTGTGTGTGTGTGTGTGTGTGTGTGTAAGTGGGTATTTGGCGCGTCCTTTACCGTGTGACCAGGGAGGTCCTCGCGCGTAGCGCACTCTGTCCTTGCGCTCTACTGGACATCGGAACCTGCTCGTGCTTTTATCGTCGCCCGCCTGTTGACGTGTGCCGCGCGGGGAGACACTGTGTGTGCGCTCACGTGTGTGTGTGCGCGTGCATATTTTTGACCTTGATGAACTGATAATGATGATGATGATGATGATGATGATGATAGTGATAATGATGATAAGAATAATGCCAGGATTATCTTTACTTTAGACTTGATAAAATTATGATAAAGTGGCGTCTTCTCCTTCCTCGCCTCGTCACCTCTACACTGATGTGAAAACATAGGATAGGTAAAGGCAATATGGTGGAGGGCCTTTGGGAAACCCGCTGTCGCCTTCTTGGCCATATTCTCTCTGATCATGTTTTACGTTAGACGTGCATGATGCCTGCTGCTTCCTTCCCAAGTGTGACTGACGTGTGTGTATGAGAAAGTTTCTGTCCAGCTGAGATACACACGCCGTATTGACCTGGAGACCACTGAGGCATGGGGCTGTTTGTGGGCACACACACACACACACACACACACACACACACACACACACACACACACACACACTGATGCGCAGGTCTCAGTCCCTATCCGCATGGTGGGGAGTGTTTAGGTTCATGAAATACAGTGCCTTCGGAAAGTACACATTTCCACATTTTGTTGTGTTATAGAGTCAATTTAAAATGGATTAAATTAAAATCATTTGCCATCAATCCACACACAATACCCCAGAATGACAAAGCGAAAAAACGTTTTTTGAAATTTCAGTAAATTTATTAAAATTCAAATACAGAAATACCTCATGTACATAGGTATTCAGACCCTTTGCTATAACACTCTTAAAATTAGCTAAAATGAAAAAATGTCATAAACAAATCACTTAATAACTTGAATTGAGTCCATCTTAATGCAAGGATAGTAGTTCATGTCATTTTGGAATTAATATCTTTGTTTTTATAAGGTCTGATTTGCATAGGAATCAAATACACACTGTGTAGATTAGGACTCTTCTGCAGATGGTAGTCTCTGATACATTCACATCTGCCTCCTGGAGAGTGTTCCTGATTTGTGGGACAGTTGTTTCAGGGTTTTCTTAATCATGGTGAGCATTCTTCAGTCATCCACTGTAGATGTCTTCCTTGGCCTACCAGGCCGTTTACGTTTTCTGAGCTCGGCAGTGCTTTCTTTCCTTTTAATGATGCCCCAAACTGTTGATTTTGGTAGGTTTAAGGCTTTGGCTATGTTTCTGATAGATGTTTCTGATATTTCAGCCTCATAATGGCTTCCCTGACTTTCATTGATGTCTCTTTGGTCCTCATGTTCATAGACTCCAAAGGCAAATGCCTAGAATCAATACTAGACAATGAGAGCTCTTTTGGAGTGTAGAGCCAATGCTTCACTGTCCCATTACTTATGTAGGGCATTGTATTTGCAGGTTAGGGTCGGTTGCGGGACTCTAACTTTTCACTTTATCACATACTCTAACCTTCTAACCTGTGGGTGAATAAATAGCTGACCCACACATTACTAACAAACACACACACATGCACACACACACACACATGCACACACACACACACACACACACACACACACACACACACACACACACACACACACATAGGCTGGTGAATGTCCCTTTGGCCTGGAACCACAGCACAGACCCTAAATAAACACCAGGGGCCAATTGCTGCCAACTTTGACAGGGGGATGATTGCACTTCCCCTCATACATTTAAACCACCAGTCCATTCTTTTTAAATAGGGGTAGAGGATCAGAACACAACCCTTGTCTAACAAGTGATCATCCTGCGATTATCCCCCTGTCAAAGCCAACTTGTCCCAGAAGTGATGTCATCATTGAGTGCACAGTTATGGTGAGGAAGGGAAGTTGAAAGGCAAGTTGAAAATCTTCGGAGACTCCATGAAAGGACAAGCTCTCAAATAAAGCTTGATCCAGTGACTGTGTGTGTGTGTGTGTGTGTGTGTGTGTGTGTTTGTGTTAGGCAGGCTGCCAATGGGACGCTGTCAGAAAGGTCCCTTTAGTCTCTCTTGTGCAGAGAGTGCTGGACAGAAATTGATTCTGATTGGCTCTCAGTTAAAGTTCAGAGGTCAGGCAATGTAATTTACTTTCAGACCAAAGGGAATCAATGCTATTGGCTTGCAACTTCACACATGCACATGTGCACACACACCCACCCACCCACACACACACACACACACACACACACACACACACACACACACACACACACACACACACACACACACACACACACACACACACAATTGCTCTTCTAAGCCCATTTTCAAAGGGAGATCACTGTGTGTTTGTGTTTGTGTCTGTGTATGTGAGACGGAACCTGTGACATATTAGGTTTCCTTTGAGCTCAAGGTCATAATGATGGAGACTGATTAGTTCCCATACACACACACTCCCTAAGCTCATCTTCTCTTGTACCACACACACACACACACACTCACGCACGCACGCACGCACACACGCACGCACGCACGCACGCACGCACGTACGCACTACCTGCGTTGTGAGCAAGCGGTGAAAAACAGATATCTCCTGCTGTAATCAGTTTGGGTGTCCTAATCAGCCGCGTCCTTTAAAGAGCATAGTTTCAATTTGCTTTCCATTCATCATTTTCCTGAGCAAAGCAATCCAACAATGTCTTCTGTCTCAGAGCTTAGACTGCTGCTGGTATATGTATTTCTTCACCTAAGGGAGACAAAACGTGTGACATATTAGATTAGAAATCGACCTTATTGGGAGATGCATTTATTTGTTGTCTTTCTCTTTTAGTTTTCTAGCTTTATGCCAATAGGGGCGTGAGTTTTGTACACTGTGATGTGTCTTTCATGTAACAATTTGGTATGGTTTGGATGATTTGGACCCAGGTGCGGTGCAGATAAAAGGAGGCAGACAAGTAGGTAGCAGTACCAAACAAAAGGATCTTTACTTAAGGAAGTGCAGCCAAAACAGGATACAAACACGGACTCAAGACTTGAAAATAAAAGGGAAGAACACAGTCTCAAAAACAGTACTTGTATATTCCAATAGCTTACGTTCACGATGCGACAAACAAACAGTGAACAACCAGTGAAGTCTCAGCGGGGAGTGAAGGGAAGTGAGGGTACATAAAGCATCAGTGACAATTACACACAGGTGCAGGTGATAAGTTCTTGATGAGGTGGCACAGTGTACAGCCGGAGGGAGACACCTAGGGACTGCACTGGGGAGTGCGACCCCCATCTGTAACAATGGCCCCCCCCGATGAAGGGCACTTGCCGTTTCACCGTAGTCATCAGGGGGAGAGGGTAGCGGTTCTTGATGGTGACGTTGTTAAGCCCTCTATAATCAATACAGGGGCGCTGTGCCCCGTCCTTCTTTGCCACAAAGAAGAACCCTGAGAAAGGGAAAACAGTCGACCCCGTGGGGGCATGGTACCCGGCAGGAGGTCAATGGCACAGTCATAGGGTCTATGGGGGGGGTAATTCCTTGGCCTGCTGCTTGCTGAAAACCTCTCCCAGATCCCAGTAAACCCAGGGAATGCGGGAAAGGTCAGGCCCGATCTCTCTCTCTCTGGGGAATCCGGCATCCTGGTGGAGACAGCCGCAAGGGATCTTGGGGGACAGCAACGAGGTGGCTGGCCATGGCTGTCGCAGGTGTTAGCCCAGCACAGGAGCTGGCCTGATGACCAGTTTATGTGGGGATTGTGGGTAGACAGCCAGGGGTGGCCGTGGACTAGAGGGCAATCAGGAGAATTGACTATTTGGAACTGGATCAGTTCCCTATGCCCCTCTCCTACCTGGAGACACACCGGGACCGTGCGTTGAGTTATCATACCCGAGCCCAAGGGCTGGCGTCCAACACCATGATGGGGATAGGTTCGTGGAGAGCTAAAAGTGGAACACCCCACTCCTGGGCCAGGCCCGCAAATTCCCCGCCGCTCCCGAGTCAATTAACGCCCGAACGTGACGGGTGTGTTGGGCTCAATTGCACCACAGAGGGAAAAAATGTTTGCGTGTCTCCTGGGTCAAAGGGTGAACATCAACTCGCTAGCACCCCTCCCGTAGCTAGTGAGACTGGTGGTTTCCCAACCCCTCTGGGCATGTGGCACAGACATGTCCTGATCGCCCGCAGTACAGGCAGCGCCCCTCTCGTCTCCTCCTCCTCTCTGGAGAGACACATTCCTCCCAACTGCGTGGGCTCCCCCGGAGACAGTTCGTCCGAGGGGCGGTGAGTGGGCTCTGGGCTGGGTATGTGCTGGAGAGGCGCGCTGAGAGTCAACCCACTCTCGTGCATCCGCTCACGACGACGGTTGTCCACCCGCACAGTCAAGTCAACGAGGGCGTCAAATGACTCAAGCATCTCCTTGAGGGCGAGCTCGTCCTTGATGCCCTCAGACAGTCCCAGTCTCTAGGGATCGCACTGGGGAGTGCGACCCCCATCCGTAACACTTTCATGCAAAAATAGTTAGGGTTAGGGTTACACACACACACACACACACACACACACACACACACACACACACACACACACACACACACACACACACACACACACACACACACACACACACACACACACATACACACACACATACACACACACACACACACACACACACACACACACTTCATAAATCTCTATGTCACTGTGTAATCTTTATGTGTGTGTTTGGTGTGTCCATTTTGAAGAGAGAGAGTCCTTCATTCAATCTCTAAATATCCTTGAAACAAAAGCTTGTTTGCGAAAAAGAGGACAGCGGTTCGGTTGGGGACAGAGAGATAGAAAAGGGAGGGAGGATTTGTTGTTTCAACTCTCTCTCTCTTCCTATGTCAGGGGACTGGTTTCGCTGTGAGTAAGTGTCTGAGTTTTACAGACACATCAGTATCCATTTACCCACATCATTACCCACATTCTATCTCTGTCAGATGCACACACACACACACACACACACACACACACACACACACACACACACACACACACACACACACACACACACACACACACACACACACACACACACACACATCCTCCACACTCTCCCCAAGTGCTGGAAGGCCCTTTTCACACCTGTATAAAT
This sequence comes from Argentina silus, assembly GCF_951799395.1. NCBI lineage: Eukaryota > Metazoa > Chordata > Actinopteri > Argentiniformes > Argentinidae > Argentina > Argentina silus. Next base: position 24,908,068 of record NC_139655.1, on the reverse strand, counting down.
GCCACCTACATGATAACCTCAACCTTGAGTAAATAACTTATTTGACTTATATGACTGGAACACGATGAGAGAGGGGACAGACTAACAGACAGACAGACACAGAGGCACTTAGTGACTCACAGCTACAGAACCAGAGCTCGGCACAATCCCTACAGACACAAGAGTCAAACTGGAGGGAGGGAGGGAGGGAGGGAGGGAGGGAGGAGGATAAATAACATGGCTGGGGTAGTTTAACTGGAGGGGGTGTGGCTCTCTGGGAACGAGGGAATGTGAATGAGGGAGAATAATGCAATATACATTCACTTTATTAGGAACACTATACTAATACTGGGTAGGGCCTCCCTTTACTCTCAAAACAGCCTCAATTCTTCGTGGCATTGATTTCACAAGATGTTGGGTAAATTCCTTTGAGATTCTGGTCCATGATGACTTGATTGCATCAGGCAATTCCTGCAGATGTTTCAGGTGCACTTTCAAGCTGTGAATCTCCCGTTCTACCACATCCCAAAGGTGTTCTATTGCATTCAGATCTGGTGACTGGGAAGGCCACTGAAGAACACTAAACTCATTGTCATGTTCATGAAACCAGTTTGAGACGACTTCTGCTTTGTGACATGGTGCATTATCATGCTGGAAGTAGCCATTAGAAGATGGGTAAATTGTGGCCATGAAGGGATGCACATGGTCAGCAACAATACTCAAATAGGCTGTGGCATTCAAGCGATGATTGATTGGTATTAACAGGCCCAAAGTGTGCCAAGAAAACATTCCCCACATCATTACAGCACCTCCACCATGAGAAGGTGTACAGGTGTTCCTAATAAAGTGTTCAGTGAGTGTAGATTAGTTGAGACAGAGGTCAGAGAGAGAAAAAGAAAGGGGGGGAGTGAAAAGAGTGATAGAAGGGTAAGGAAGAGGGATACAGACAGATAGGGAGTGTGAAAGAGAGAGAAAAGGAGAAAAAGAGATAGAGAGGAGAAAGACAATTTGAAAAAGAGAGGGAAAGAGAAAAGAGAGATATATTGAACAGGTTTGTGGGGACAAGAGTCTTTGAAGAGCGTTGACATTAATCTGACTGATGTGTTACATTAATATCCTGCATGTTCCTCATCACTCACTATGTGTGTGTGTGTGTGTGTGTGTGTGTGTGTGTGTGTGTGTGTAGGTTTGTGTGTGTGTACCTTTGAGTTCATATCTGAAGAGAGAGCATCTGTCTGTCCCCCCCCCATGATGCCTAAACCAATCAGATCTTCTGTACCACTGCCAGACAAATGTCACTTCAACATAGACACGCACGTGCACACACACACACACACACACACACACACACACACACACACACACACACACACACACACACACACACACACACACACACACACATACAACCCAGTTACCCTTCCTCCCCCTATCTCCTCTCTTCCCTCTCTCCTCTCCTCCCTCTCTCCTCAGGGAAGACACATTTTCTCCTCTGTTTGGTGCAATCGATTCCTATCCGGTTCAAGGATGAGTCACAGTCTCTCTCTCTCTCTCTCTCTCTCTCTCTCTCTCTCTCTCTCTCACACACACACTCTGTCTCTTTGTCTTTCTCTCTCCCTTACTCAGGTCAAATCAAATCACATTTAGATAGATAGATAGATAGATAGATAGATAGGTACTTTATTGATCCCCAAGGGGAAATTAAGGCGTTACAGCAGCTCACTTCACAAACAACCAAACAACAACAACAAAATAAAGTGACAATAGAATAATACAATAAAATAGACACTCAACTTAAAAAAAGAAGAAGTAAAAGATAAGCACATACTAGATAATCCTAGTACTGCTGAATACGGGTGGAGTGGAGAGGGCACACGACAGGACGACGCGGGTCATATAGGTAGACTCTCTCCCCAGCTCTTTTCGTTGTCTCCCTCCCCCTCTGTCTCCCCTTTTTCAAGCCTCTTCTCTACTCTCTCTCTCTCTCTCTCTCTCTCTCTCTCTCTGTCTCTTTTTCCCACTCTTGTGTATATTGTGGTCGGGGCTGAGCTTATGCAGAGCAAGGGTGACACATTGACACGGTTACCTCTGTAGTTTTGATTCTGTGAACATGACACTGAAATTCAGTACAGTAATTGGTTGTACAATAAAGGCTTTTTAAATCTCTAACTCACACCCCCTTCCCCCTCTCCCTCCCCTTCCCTCTTGGTCTGGTGTGTGTGGTGTGTTTTTGTCCGGACAGTAATTTCTGGTCTGACCCTCAACTCAGCTTAATGGACCGTTATGGGAATGGTCCAATCATAGTTTCGCTTCAAGGCTCTCTTATTTGGAATCACTCTCCATCTATGGAGGAGGTGGTTATGTGTGTGCGTGCGTGTGTGTGTGTGTGTGTGTGTGTGTGTGTGTGTGTGTGTGTGTGTGTGTGTGTGCCTGCCTACTGTATGTAGTGAACAGTCCTGTATCTGTCTAACTTCAGGTCAGGTCTGGGTCTCTGGGTCACTTTTTATCTTAGTCTTGGTTGTTGATCCATTTCATTTTAATTAATTGAACCTTCTTATGCGGCTTGTAAGCCAGTCCATGATTTGTATGAGTTGACTGAACCAGAAACAGATTGGCATGTTGGCAAGCAGGCTACCCTACCCTCTCCTTCCATTCTGTTCTCCTCAGCCTCTGAGTTCACTCTGGTCTCCAAACAAACAGTCAAACAAAGGACAGGGAAACCAGACCTGTGTCACACACTGTTGGCAAGACAATATTGATTGTCCCAACTGATATAATTCATGCTTTTTTTTAAGGGGATTGTCAGGTCATCCGACTGCACAGAGAGACGAGCACACACACACACACACACACACACACACACACACACACACACACACACACACACACACACACACACACACACACACACACACACACACTGCTGAAAAGACCTCTAAGTTTTCATTTTGATAAAAATGCAGCCAAGGACATACAGGACAATCCCCTTTAAAAAAAGCATGAATTATATTAGTTGGGACAATCAATAACCAAATCAATCAACCAATCGGGGGTTGTGTTTGTGTGTGTGTGGGCCATTTGTATCTACACAGGAGGCCAGAGGAGAATTAATGATACTGTATAGTAGGGATTCATAGTTTGTGGGATATACCACAAACATCGGAAGTGCCCATATATAGTCACTATTATGCCAGGGTTCTAGAGTTCTCCTTGTTGACTTGGCTGCACCACTATGGAAACATTTCAGAGCAAATTAAACTGGTATTTAGTAATGATATAACTATCTTTGATGGCCAATGACATTGTAGTAAAAACTCTGAGTGTTATGATGTTCTTCAGTTCATTTAGAGGATTTCAGCAGAAGGCTTTCACCAGAACAACCAACTGAAATGTTTTTTGTAGATTGTTCCACCATAACTAAAAGCGGATTTACCCAATTCAGTGGAGACCCGAGAAACCTCAAGAGTTAACCAACTCTGAGAACGAGTTAGGTAATTTCTGTTGTTGAATTTCAATAATGAGGTTATATAAGCCAAGAGTTTATGCAGTAGGGCTTTATACAAAAAAGGGAGTAATGAAGTGATCTACAGGACTTTAACGAGGTCCAGCCAACCTTTTGATAAAGTATGCAATGATGAATATTAAAACTATCACCTGTGATAAAGCAAACAGTGCTATGGTAGAAGGGCATCCAAAGGTTTAAGAGTAGTGACTGCTACATTTTGGTAGATGATATACCATAATCAAGCACTGGCATGAAGGTTGATTGCACAATCTGCTTTCTGCTGTTCAGGGAAAGGCAAGATCTATTCCTATAAAATAAGCCCACCTTAAATCTTAGCTTTTTAACAAGCTCATCCATATGTTTTCTGAACATCAAGTCTTTGTCATACCATGCCCAGGTATTTATAAACGGGGACATGCTCAATCGGGCACCACTCAAAGTATATATGCATAAATCAGACACAAATAACATATACAGTATTTGTTTTTTCCAGCATTAAGCACCAACCTCAGCCCATCAAATTCTCTCTACAGGACAGCGAATGCAGACTAAGTGGCTTGGTCAATTGTAGCTTGGTCAATTGTGGGGGTAATAGCATATACAACAGTGTCATCGGCATATAGATGCAGGTTACAATTATTTATAATCGTTGTCTCTGTACTTGTACTCTGCACAATGACAATAAAGTTGAATCTAATCATCTAATCTAATCTTATAGATAATCCAATATTGTTCATGTAAATAGTCAAAAGAACCAGACCAAGATTCTTGTGGGACACACTTTGTCCAGACAACCTGATTTAAGATCATTAGTTAAGACACACTCTGTCTGTTAAATCATTTTCAAACCAGTTGCATGAAGCTTGATCCAGGCCTATTTCAGACAGCCTTTGAATGAGTAGGTAATGGTTGACCGTATCGAATGCCTTGGAGAGATCTATAAATAAGGCAGCACAATGTTTTTATCTCATCTAGGCAATTTAACCCATCATTTAAGACAAGCATAGCAGCTGAGACTGTGCTATGACCAGGTCTAAAGCCAAACCACAATTTCTCTCAAATAAAAAGCCTTCTGAGATAAAATGCTGATTAAAAGCATTACTTATCTCAATTTTATCTGTAATGAGACCAGAGTCTGACAAAACATCCTTAGGTAGGGAGGAAGAGGAATTCCCACGCTTCAAAATGATAGGATCACCAGCAGAATCTGAGATAGCATTTAGGAATATAGATGAGAAATGTTCTAGAGCCAAATCGGGGTCAGGTATGCAGCTGATAAGAGAAAGATTAAAACAATAAAGATCTATACATACTGTAACATGTAAAAAATCTTGCTCGCTAAAATGTTTAACATTTATTTTTGTAAGGAAGCGTGGAGCAGATTTGTTTTACCCTTTCATCTCTAATAAAGGCTATCGGACAGTGATTACTGATGTCATAAGCAAAAACACCACTGGCTATATATTTATAAGGTCTATTTGGTAGGATGATGTCTAGCAGGGTGGCTTTATCTGGACGTTGGGCCGTGTTGGTTTTGAGATTAACTGTGATAGTTGTAAACCATCGCATAGGTATTTGATTTTATCTGAGGTTTGAGACAACCAGTCTAGGATAAAATCACCTATTATTACTACTTCAGAATGTACATAGGAGGATAGATAGGTTAACAAGGGCACTATGATGAGCAGATGGTGGGTGATACTCCTATCACACACAACTTAGAGTTATTTCCAAAACACACACTAAGGACTAAACATTCATATTGATTTGGGACAGTGGAGGACAGCAGAACAGATGCAGTAAAACAGTTTTTGGCAAAAATAGCCACACCTCCTCCTCTCCCTTCTCTTTCTGTCCTAAATATGGTATAGCCATTTAAGGACACATCATTCTCAGACACTGACAAATTTAGCCATGTTTCAGAGATCATAACAATGTCAGGGTTTGCCTGTTAGGCTTCTGGCATTTAAATGTAGTAGTCCAAGCCCAGTGTTTCTAGAGGCGTAGGCCACTTTGCTAGCCTGTGCTGAAACAGGTTTTATTGGTAGTCAGGGAGAGAGGTGCTGGCGAGACTGACGTGGCCAGCCGCACACTGGAGGCCTCTGAGCAGATGTGGGTGACTTAGCGGGTGAGGCAGGGGGTGATGTTAACAGACAGCTCAAAGAGGCACACATTATTTTATTGGTCGACTGTGAACTGCATTTGTGTCATGTGTGCAGTCCGGCAGTGCCAATTATGTGTTGGCTTTGAATGTATGATGACTTTGTGTGAAGTAAATACTGTAGGCTAAAGGCTTCCTGTTTGGATAATGTGCTAATTTTATTTGGTAACACTTTATTTTCGTGAACACATACAGTATTAGGCACTAATTTGTAGGTTGTAAGTATTTGCTTCCTACCAAACCCCTCAAGACACCCCCCCCCCCCCACACACACACACCCACACAACAAGTAATTGACCTATAAGCTACTTCTTAAACACGTATAAGCTACAAACTAGTGCCTTATAAGTGTTACCCATACTAAAGTGTTACCTTTTATTTTTTGCTAATCTGATGCTGTTGTGTATTTTGTGGAATTGCATTTGTGCCGACTTTGGGGGAAAATGTAGTAATTTCCTGGGTCTTGTCATTTAATTTTTTCAGGAAATGTAAAAAGTGATCCCGGGACAGTCAACTTACACACAATGCACACACACACACACACACACACACACACACACACACACACACACACACACACACACACACACACACACACACACACACACACACACACACACACACACACAACCGGGTATCTACACTAATCCCTACTGTATAGTGATGATGACACACACACAATTTACACACGTGCAAGTCACACACACACACACACACTGCTGGAAAAATTTCAAAGATTTAATTTGATAAAAAAAAAGAAAAAATGAACGACTCGAAGTGATCAATAATGAAGGACCAGACGTTAGATCTTTAGAGTACAAGATTATGTTTTTATTGCCAAAACAGGCGCAAACAAAACAGGCACAAAAGCAGCAGACAAGACAAGTGCCTGGGAGAAAGTTCTGGATCAGCCATTTCTCAAAGTATAATTCTCCTGTGCATTAACAGTTATACCTGGTTCTACGTCAGATTTAGCGTTGTACTGATTGGTCTTTTCTTCTGTGATGAATCAAAATCAGCCTATCATATTAGAACACTGTAAAAGGGTTTGGGTTTCAAATCAACAGTGAGATGTTTACATCAATTTCTTGCAGGGTATGAAGTTACGTGCAGATGTCAGACCTTGACCAAATAATGAGCTACTTCTTCTCCCCATCTCATCTTCCCCCGTGGACCACAAACTCTCTGGGTCCCATGAGATAACATGAAGGAGTAAAACTCTTCTCTAATTCATGCTGGACACCTGCATATGACTTCACATTCACAGACAGACAAGAGGCTGCGTTATGTTAACTTACGTTAACTATATAGTTGAAGCAAAATATGTCGACCAGAGCAATAATATTCAAACACACCAAAGTCAGAATCACTAAAGCCCTGTGTCTATATTCTAGGCCTTTATGGCCTTTCAATGGCTGCGGGGGCACCTTTACCTAAACTTGACCTATGACCTCTTTTGCCTACCCTTCAATAACAACAGTATCCGAGAATGTACACACACCACATACAACATAACAACAACATACATTACAATCACTTTTATCAATCCAATTAAAAGGGCATGCATTACGTCAGCTGGACAATCAATAAACAAATCTATTAACCAATTGATCAATAAGGCAGACCTAATCTAATCATTGCTCTCTGAGGTGGAGCAGCCACAGATGAGACCTCAATAACGATCACTTCAAAAAGTTTTCCACTTGATTGTCTGTCGGCTAAATGAGTCTGATATTGAGCCTAGGAAGAGATTTTATTAGGAGATAAATACGGACCGCACCCTCACACATACACAGAAACATTGTTCATTGCTGCCCAGAATTCCCTTGTCTTCATGCTTTTTACATCATATGGTACAACAACTTTTTTGATGAAAAGTAAAAATCAGTAGTCGTGAAACCCCTAACACACACACACACACACACACACACACACACACACACACACACACACACACACACACACACACACACACACACACACACACACACACACACCACACACCACACACACACACCACACACATACTATAGGTACACAGAGAAGCACTCACTGACACTCACTATCTCTCAAAAACAGACACACACACATTTTAATACTTTATTTGGGTTCACAGTAAAGCATTACATTACAAAATATAATAAAGGTTACACAGATAATCATGGATACAAGCAGCACCGTCTTCGTCACACAGCTAAGCTTGCCACAACAGCTGACACAGAACAGTATCTTGCAAGCTGCTTGGCTTTTTTCTTTGGGATGTCAGTATTACTAGCTGACACCTGAAGCCAAGGCCACTAATAAGTGTGACTAGATACTGTATTTTAACAGTTTTGTAGAAAAAGCTTCCTCCTAAAGATCGAATGAGTAGCCTACTTTTAATATGGTCACCTCCTCACACACATACACACACACAAAGGCTGGGAATGTGAGTTCAGTCCAATGCATCATCCAGCCCTCCTGAGGCTTATTGATGGATATGGCATAGAGCGTAAATAGATGGGAGGTCACAGGGTGTGTTTGTGTGTGTGGGGGTCATTTGTATCTATACAGGAGACCAAAGAACTAATCATACTGTATAACAATGATGATGCACACACTACTTACAAACATACACACACAAGCACCTGCACACACTCACGCACGCACGCACACAAACACACACACACACACCATCTGATACAGAGCAGAAATCCCATAGTAAAGCTAAGTGTGCAGAGTGTGTGAGTTTGACAGGTAGCATTGCTTACCCGTGCTGAGCAAACAGAGGAACAGTGCTGAACTGCTGTCAAGGGATCGCAGACCAATGGCACCAACACACATGCACACACGCACGCACACTCACACGCACGCACACACACATCATCTGTGTGTGTGTGTGTGTGTGTGTATATGTGTGAGAGACAGAGAGACTTAGAGTGAGAGAGAAGATAAACATGATACAACCTCATAACACGAGTGCTGAGGTGAGAAATGATCCAAAACTGTTTATTATAAAACAAATATGGACTCATTTTCATATGAGCTGCTTTTCTGTTCTCCTGCAGTCAGCATCACATACAACAACCTGACAATGAGCTTACAACAATCACTGAGCAAGAGACCAAACACACACACACACACACACACACACACACACACACACACACACACACACACACACACACACACACACACACACACACACACACACACACACACACACACACACCCTGCAGTAGCTGGACTGAGGGGAAGGTCTATAATGTGGCATATGATTGCTTCAGCATGCGTTCATGATTATCATTCTTCACCAATGTACCAATAATACCCTACAGCAGGGGTGCCCAATACGTCGATTACGATCGACCGGTCGATCGCGAGAGTAGTGCGTGTCGATCGCGTGACATTAAAAAAATCACGTGGTATTAGGACTCGATTTTTTTTTTACGACGGACATTTGTGCTTCAGCACGGTACGAGGCAATTAAGCCAGTGTGAGTGCGCCACTTGATTGACGTACAATGCGGCCAGTCTGAGATCGCTTCTCTTCTACGGGTCACGTGTCACCATGCATTCGCATGTATATATTTCGCAATATATATTTCGCATTTTTTAATGTAGGTAGATCATTTTGACCTGGTCATTTTGAAAGTAGCTCGCAAGCCGAAAAAGTGTGGGCACCCCTGCCCTACAGTATTTCCTATAGTACACTCGTAGTTACCAATGTGGTACACTATTTTAATTACACTGGGATTCTAAGTAGTGCACCACGGGGTCTATTCTCATTTCCTTGCGCACCACCTTACGCGGATCTGTGCTTACGCACAAAATGTGTGTGAAACAGCAAATAATACTGCAACCCTTATCTGTGGTAGTACATTTCACTTGTTAGTGGTCTCGGTCATTTAGCCTACCTGGAGAGGGTCAGTTGCTATTAAATAGGCTAAAAGTACTGTATATAAGTGATCATATTTAATACATGTATCGTAATTTTTGCTCACCAATTAGAAAGAATGGCCATGCTGATGGAGGGAATCCAGTCCAAAAATAACAGAATACATATAGTTCAAAGTTGTATTGTCATATTACTGTATGCACTGGGATACAGTAGAGGTTATAGTAGCCAACAATTCTTACTCACAAGCCTGGATTGATTGATAAAATCTAAATCAAAATAAAGGTTTTATAGCCATAGGACATAGGAATTCCTCAGACAAATCTATTTTGAATCGAACTCATAGATGATTTCTCCAGTGTGGAATGCACTTAAAGTCTGGAATGCCTACTTGGCACGGTACACACGCACCTTGTCAAAATGGGAATACCAAATCATGGAGCCAGAAGTGTGTGAAAAGCGCAGAGCACAAGGAAATTCAAATAGACCCCTACATGTGTATAAGGGGTCATTTCAGACACGTTATACATTGTTATTCATTGTCATCATTATGATTTATCATTCACATTATTCTGTCCAGCAGTAGATCTGTCCTTCAAGGAAATACCTGTCTGTCGGTCTGTACAATACAATATAATATCTGTGCAAAACACTACATATCTCATATGTCCCTGATCTTATAGTCAGTATACACACACACACACACACACACACACACACACACACACACACACACACACACACACACACACACTAACTATCATACATTACAATGGGATTTAAGCTAACCAGCGGCATTATAAATGATTATTAAATATTGTTAAAACAATAAATATCAATATGACAAGTACAGTGTATTGATATGAATCTCAGTAGTATGTTATTATTATTACAATTATTATTATAACTAATGATAAACATGCATGAGTGGTCCTAGAGAGGCTGATATGCCAGGGGAGGCATGGGAATGGGATGTCAGAATATATTAGGGGAGGCTGGTGGAGGTAGAAATCCATTTCATGAATATCCAATGAGCTCATCCTCCAATTCCAAATATACTCTGCGACCCAGTTCCCCAAAGTGTTCACTCATGTAGGAAACATGGTGGAAACCTCCCCAACTGCAATCTTCTGGTCAAAATGTCGATACTGTCAGTCGACAATATCAACCTTTTGGCCAATACTGTCTCTTATTAAGGTTATTAAGACAGGTACAGTGCCCGTGTTTCATCACTACGATTGAGGCCCTCCTCTAAAATGATTAATAGAGAACAAGGGTCATGTTTGGTAGGGCACATCGTAGGAAAATGTTTTGTTGCAGAAAAAAACAAAAATCTGTGTTTTTAATGGCCACAACAGATAGTACCTCCACCATGTCTAAACATTTTCTGCTGCTTCGGGCCAGCTGAACACGCCCAAGGTCTGTGGTGAAAAGTTTAGATCTCTTGTTTCTGTGGGGTCAGAAGTGCTGGGGCCTGGGCTTAGTCACCATAGCAACGCATGGTTAGTAGTCCCAGTCAGTGGTCCTGTGGATCTGTGAGGCTCCACTCGTCAACAGTCTTCACTGTCTGAGAGAGAGAGGGAGGGAGAGAGATAGAGAGTGTATTGATGGGTCCCATGTTGTTGCCATTTCAGTTCCTGCAGCCTTGCTGAGATTCCTGTTACTGCTACAGGTTAATATTGCTCAGGAGGAACCAGTTTAGCTGCCATGGAATTGTGTGACAAGGTTCTACAAGCTTCGTAATGCTTTTTGTTTGGAAACACAATGGTCAAAATGAACACAGAATACATATTATACAGTACATATCAGTATCAGTAACACAGAAACACAGACACATACACATGTTTGTGTGTGTGTGCGTGTGTGGGTGTACTTCACTGCAGACCTGTTGCGGTGAGGTCCGTATGTGTCCAGTATGAGGGTGCTGGCCTGTTCTAGGTTCCACTGGCAGCGCTCTAGAACGTCTTGGCACTCTGCTCTAGAACGCAGACCTAGACGGAACAGCTGCTCAACCTGCTCCACAGAGAGAGAGACAAGTGAGGACCCAACTACCACAGCAACTGTTTACTTGTAGGTGTGTGGCTGATACCTACATGTATATGTATGTGTGTAACTTAAGTGTGTATGGTGCGGTGTGTGTGTGTGTGTGTGTGCGCGTGCGTGTGTGTGTGTGTGTGCGTGTGTGTGTGTGTGTGTGTGTGTGTGTGTGTGTGTGTGTGTGTGTGTGTCCACACCTGCAGATGGTGAACTGCCTGTGGGATACTCCACTTGTGGATTTGAAGAACTGTCTCACACTCCTCTACTGTCACACCATGCACTGCACCCTGCACCTACAATACACACACACACACACACACCACTCTGCTATCACACACACTGAGTACATTTTGATAATTGGAGAATTTAATGTAGAGGTTCACTCCCTCTCTGTCTTTCTCTCTCTCTCTCTCTCTCTCTCTCTCTCTCTCTCTCTCACCTGTGTGATGCTGTTCTCATGCTGCAAGCTGGGACCTGGAGTCCTGCCGTTGTTGTTGTTGTTGTAGGAGGAGTTTGGCTTGGCCCCGCCTGGCTGCTGTTGCATCATGGGCCTGACGGCGGCCATGTTGGCACCGTACCTGTACCAGGTGGTCAGGGAGAGGATTTAAGAGATAACAATGACATACTTAAAACCCTGTTCACTTGACGACAACCACACCCAATCTCAATTTG
>NC_139655.1:24860838-24885838 GCF_951799395.1 Argentina silus | reverse complement strand
CTCTACATGTATGGCAATGCGGTTACTGTTGCTATAGGGAGACAGAACAGCCTATGCTACAACAGCAACACCATGCCTGCCTCTGATGCAGTCCGTGCTGGCAAACTAGTGATGGTTTAATGCCTGCAAATATGAAATATATTCATCGAGTAACACAGTCATTCATTGTTTTTTTTTCCAAAACATGATCAGCGTGACATGTCGCATCTCCGTCCTACATTATCACACCGTCAATTAACGTTAACCTCGTTAGACAGGGCAAGCTGTCTAAGACGCGACAAAGGCGATAACGACAGCGTATATAACCTACCGAGTGTAGGCAGTGGCTTGGGGGGGGGGAGAGTCGCTTCTTTCCTTTTCTACTCTTTCCCAAGCTCGTTTTATTCAGCTGTAGTCGTTTTAGATACGTCCATTCAATGATGGTAACATAATGAGTCCGGTTCTGTCCGTTATTTACCCCTCTCAGTTAATTCCGGGGGCGCTCCCCTTGCGCGTGCGGGGTTTGCTGGCGTCACAGCTCCACTGTGCGTGACCGTCTTTCTCAGCGCGCCTTCTCTTAAAGCGCACGCAGCAGACGGACTTCTCATAAATATGCTACACGGTTGTTTAACTTATACTCAGGAATAGGCTACATTCTTTGCCATTTAAAATTCAGGTTTTCATGTGTTGTGGAGAAACGTTTTAATCACATTCAGTGGGGTTCGTTCCATACTAGTTGAACGCCTATTCAGTTTTAGAATGCAATACAAAAAAACGTTTTAAGTGACATATTTAGTGTTGTCAAAAGCCGAAAAATACAGGAAATTCGACTGAGCACTATAACTCTAAATTTGACCATTGCATTGACAGGGTATTTCACGCGAGTGGCATTGCGGTAGTGATGACCAAAGAAGTGATTTAAAGTCACAGATTTTAGAAGTCAATAAAAAACGGGGCGAAGCAATAGCAACTATTACCACTCTAGGTAAAGGGTCTACTAAGTCATATGTGCATGTCTAGAGAGCGGCATATTCAACCTCACTGAGGAGGTAGAACATGTAATGCAAGCTAGAGAACAGAGTGATGCCGACCACGTAGATTTCATTCTCTCTGTTGGGAGGGTCACCTTTAGAGGAAGTACAGTTGTGTATGGGTGGGGAGACTTAGAAGTCCAGTGACCTGTTCAGAAGGAACAGTTCTACGGAAGGCTTATACAGAAAGCTGTTATACTGCTAGCTGTTTGCTGGATTTGAAATGAAACAATCGCGATGCAATTGAAGGGCAGACTTTCAGCTTTAATTCAAGGGATTGAACAAAAATATTGTATGAAACGTTTAGGAATTGCAACTATTATTATACACAGTCCCCCATTTTCAGGGGCTCAAATGCAATTGGACAAATTAACATGATTATAAATAAAATGTTCATTTTTAATACTTTGTCGAGACTGTCTGAAGTCTGGAACCCATGGACACCACCAAATACTGGGTTTCCTCCTTTGTGATGCTTTGCCAGGCCTTTACTGCAGCTGTCTTCAGTTGTTGTTTGTTCGTGGATCTTTCTACCTTTAGTTTTGTCTTCAGCAGGTGAAATGCATGCTCGATCGGGTTGAGATCAGGTGATTGACTCTGCCATTGCAGAATATTCCACTTCTTTGCCTTAAAAAACTCCTGGGTTGCTTTCGCAGTATGTTTTGGGTCATTGTCCATCTGTACTGTGAAGCACCGTCCAATCTACTTTGCTGATTTTGGCTGAATCTGAGCAGACAGTATATCCCTAAACACTTCAGAATTCATCCGGCTGCTTCTGTCTTCTGTCACATCATCAATAAACACTAGTGACCCAGTGCCATTGGAAGCCATGCATGCCCATACCATCACACTGCCTCCACCATGTTTTATACATGATGTGGTATGCTTCGGATCATGAGCAGTTCCAAGCCTTCTCCATACTTTTTTCTTCCCTTCATTCCGGTACAGGTTGATCTTAGTTTCATCTGTCCAAAGAATGCTGTTCCAGAACAGGGCTGGCTTTTTTTAGGTGTTTTTTGGCAAAGTCTAATCTGGCCTTTCTATTCTTGAGGCTTATGAATGGTTTGCACCTTGTGGTGAACCCTCTGTATTTTTTTTTCTTTACCATGTGAAGGATCCTGCGATCATCCACCACTGTTGTCTTCCGTGGACATTCAGGCCTTTTTGTGTTGCCGAGCTCACCAGTGCGTTCTTTTTTTCTCAGAATGTACCAAACTATTGGTTTGACCACTCCTAAAGTTGCCGCTATGTCTCTGATGGATTTTGTTTTTATTTTTGCAGTGTAAGGATGGCCTGTTTCACTTGCATTGAGAGCTCCTTTGACAGCATGTTGTGCATTCACAGCAACAGCTTCCAAATGCAAATGCCACACTTAGAATCAACACAGACCTTTTACCTGCTTAATTGATAAAGAAATAACAAAGGAATAGCCCACACCTGTCCATGAAACTGCTTTTGAGTCAATTGTCCAATTACCTTTGGTCCCTTGAAAAAGAGGGGGCTACATATAAGAGCTGTAATTCCTAAACCCTTCCTCCAATTTGGATGGAACCCTCAATTAAAGCTGAGAGTCTGCACTTTAAGCCCTGCACTTTATTATATAACTGTAACTTGGATATGTTTAGGTAAACAGCTAAAATAACAAAAATTGTGTCAGAGTCCAAATATATATGGACCTAACTGTAAGTGTGTCATCATTGACAAGTCATCTACTGCCTGTGTGGCAGGCAGAGATACTGTGTAAAGGGACTCTTTCAGGAGATAGCACTAGGATGCTGTTGGAGCCAACCAACACAGTTGCCAGTTACTGAGGTACCGTTTCAGCCCATCTCTGCTGACAGAGGAAGTAACACTAGACAGAAAAGAAGGTCAGGGATCTGACAGTGACATTCAGTTGATTATGGACAGAACAGCAGGCAGAATTAGGTGCACTCTTGGCAAACTACTCAGACGTGTTTGCTTTTCTGGGTTACACAGACAAAGTCACACACAATATTCATTCATTTGACAGATGACACCAGGGACACAGCCTTACCGTCGCATTCCACCTACAAATCACCAAGCTTCTTAGGAAGGGTGTCATCCAGGAGAGCATAAGCTCATACTGTATGCTTCTAGTCTGTAAGACTGATGGAAATCTACGACTGTGTGGACTATAGGTGTCTTAAAGCCAAGACCAAACGTGACGTCTTTCCTTGTTGCCTCGTATTGCCTCGAGCTTTGAGGCTCTTCATGGTGCAAAGTTATTTTCGACCATTGCTTGGCTGCTCTGTAATGAATCTTCAGCCCTGACTCCATCAGTAATATAGCTCTGTAGTGGCCATTTCCAATAACCACAGAGACCGAGAAGTGAGCGAAGCCAAATGTTTTTATTATATCAGAACATGGAAATAGAATAGCATCATCACAACAAGGCCCTAACACCAACATTACAGAATGCTCACTAAAGAGGAATAGTCAGGACTTGAACAGATTTGAGTTTTGCACTGATTAAACACACTAATATCCATATCAGAATCACTTGTCTGATTCCCTGATTGTCTCAACCTTAAATCATAGAAGTGCTTCAAGTCATCGAGGTAAAAGTGATGAGTAAGTTGCGGGAGGAGTGAAAATGGTTTGAAACAGGAGCTTACGTTTCAGACTACGGTGAGAGGGATCACACAATCCAGCTAGTTTTCAGGCACCCCTCTCATACTTCTCACTGTCCATCTCTCTGAAAGTGTAGGCTGTTTGACACCACATGCAAGGGTCAATATACTGTAGTAACATGCAATGTAGAATGTAATGATGTAACGTGTGATGGAAGTGAAGTATTCTGGTCCGAAAGTTATTATGACAGCAACAGTACAGCAGGTCTGAGTATCTCTACTGTGTAACATGGGGGAACAGAACTTCAGGGGAACAGAAGCTCAAACAGCAGTAGTCTTGCTGCAGCATTTGTGCTGCATGCACTTAATTGCCTGTGCCCAGCGTAGTTAACTTGTCTGCTACTGCATGTTCCCTCTTACATTCTGATATAGGCCTATAGTTCTTGTCATAGGCTGAAGGGACAACAGTCAAGTTCCTATAGTGCAGTTATTCAATCAAACATGGGGGACTTGTTATTCCCTTTGTGTTATGACTCTCAGATTAATATTTGTTTGTTTTCAATTAAAACATCTTTAAGTAGGACTACATTTGACCAAATCAAAATTTTAGCAAAGTTTGTGTTGTTACTTTGCATCCACTGATGACCTACACACATCCCTAAAATGAATTGTTTATCTTTGTCAGTTTGAAGTAAAAAAAAAACAAATACACAAAACTCATGAAATGCAGATTGTAGCGTCAAACAGCAAGAGAAGCATATAATAAACTAGAACTGTTTTTGGGCAACAATAACAACCACAAAGACACACTAGAGGCCAGACATACTAGAACGATGATATGAAAATAAGCATGAAAAAAAATTATATAAAACTCTGAGAAACACTGTTCCCGATAAGTTACTACACCCTTCATTAAAATATGGGAGACACTCCCCCTGATACACATACACACTCACACACACTGGTAGGCAAAAACTACCATCAACATTTGTCATTATGGAAGACACTGCTCCCGATAATGTGTTTTTATTATGGAAGACACTGCTCCCGATAATGTGTTTTTATTATGGAAGACACTGCTCCCGATAATTCTTTAGATCAGAAATATAAACTGCTCCAAAAAAATACTGTGCAACAGAAATTGCTCTCACCATTTGAAGGAAACAATTCAGCTTTTTTTATGTTCTGCTCAACTAAGATTTTAACACATTTGTAGCTAGTCCAAGTACCTTGCCTATACTTGTGTAACAGTGTCATACTTTTCAGTGTATTCTTATACTTTTTTGTTCTCGAAATTAGACAATTCATTTCATTTTTGTGGCAAATTAAATACCTTGCGTTTCTCCCAATCTATTGTAACATTTCATCATGTGTTTCTGTTTCCATAGTAATTTCTGGACTGGAGACTGAAGTTTCTCTTCACCAAAGATCCAGGATCAGATTACATTATACCCAATCCTAATTTTAATTATAAAGGGCAGATGAAGATAATGCCTGACCCTGAACCAGTGGTTAAGGGAAACTTCTGCCTCTGATTTCTGGCAACAGCAGTTGAGGAGGATTTCTGTAGCAGATGCTGCTGTAGTATCAGACAGTACAACTGTCATAAGTATGGAAGGCACTGCTTCCGATAACTTTATCAGAAAACAAAACTAACAACATTTATAGTGAACACTGCCACTGATAAATAAATAATATTGTATATAAAAAAATAATAAGGTTCTCAGTGCGGAGGAGGGGTATAATAGGTAATCTCTATGATAAGAGCCAAGGCTTTGGTCGGTTGGAGGGGCTTTTAGAACTAGAATGAGATGAACAAGGATTTGACAGTGATGTCACTACTCGATATTCAATCAGAAAGTACATCTGCTTTGGGAGCCAAATAGACCTCTCGGTAATTGGCACAGACTGAAATGCTTGGTTCCCATTTTGACTTACTGGTCTCTCTGTGACATCTCAGTCTAATGCTTCTTTCTCTCCACATAGGTTTTACTGTGAATGAAAGAGGCTGAAACCCCATCCCTGAACATCTCTCTCTCCGTCGGTTTAGGCTTGCCCTCTGTCAGCTTGTGCTTAAGTGCTGCTTATTGGAGCTCCATGGGTGAGGAAATGCCCCCTCACAGTTAACACACCAGGCCAAACCAGAATTAACACACATGCACGCACGCTCACACACACCTGCGCGCGCTCGCTTGCTCGCACCCACACACACACACACACACACACTCACTCTCAGATGTCATTGTCTAAGTCCCAGATGTCTCCAGCTAGGGCGTTGGCACAGCCCTGCAGGGTCCAGGTGGCGAGAGCCAGCTGGGTGTGGAGCTGCTCCCTGTCGCTGGACGCCGAGATGGCTGCCAGGGTGTGAGGGCCACGGCCAAAGATCAGGTGGCGGAAGGGGATGTCTTTGGGAGACACGTACAGGGAGAGGAGGTTGTGTTCCACCTGGGGGGGGGGGGGGGGGGGGGGAGAAATCATCCTGTTACCAAGTGTGTGTATGTGAAGCCAGTGTGTTTCACGCTCATGATGCAGCCGTTGACATTGCAGTAGGTGTGTGTGTGTGTGTGTGAGTGATCAGTGTGTCTCACCCCCATGATCCTGCTATTGAGTATGCGGCAGGCCTCCTTGTTGTTGTAGTCAGTTGTGTCTATGGCGTTGATGAGGCTATCAGCAGCTCTGGTGTAGGAGCCGTAAGCTTTGATGAGCCAGTTCGCTGTCAGGCCCTCAGAGTCAACCTCAGGCTACAGGAGGACAACATCAGTCATCAACAACAAACACATAAAACAACAGCATCATAACATCACAGTCAATAGAAGAACAAGAACAGTCAACATGACCCCAAGGAGGACAACAAGGATGTGCAAAACAACACAAATAAACACAACCATCAAACACACCTGTCTGAGGTGTCGCTTGATCTGGAACACTGATTGGATGATCGTGCTCTTATAGCGTTGGACGTCCAGAGGCAGGATGTGGTTGTGCACCAATCGCAGGGCCAGTTGTCCCGCAAGCTGTCCCGCCCCCGCGACTAGGTTGAATAAATTCTGGCCGGTGGCAACATTGATGTGGTCCATATTGTCCAGAGAGGTGCCGTAGTATGGGTAGTCCTTAGACTAGAGAGAAAGAGTTTTATGACAAGGACAAAAACTTTTGCCCATAAACTAAAAAAATGTTTTGAGATTTTTTTTTTTAATGTGGTGTGTCTTATGTGTGTTTGTATGTACGCAAGCATGTGTGTGAGCACTCACCTCTGGAGAGATGAATCGGAATGACAGAGAAGGGATTCCAGCGAAGGCTAGGAAGGGATACGCAGAGTCCTCCATCTGCATGGGCTCCAGCCTGATACACACAATTGTTTTTTTGGTTGAAAAAAAAATGAGCTCCAGTCTTTGACACAAGAAGGAGCTGCTGTGCTCAGCTAAAAGAAAAGTTAGAATGTTATAATTTATCTCCATCAAGACATGGGTCAGGCCAATATCAGCGGATTACTATCTTTCAGTCTCTTATATGGGGTGTGTACTCACCAGTTGGGTCCAGCAGCCTGCAGCAGGGTGTCACGTGACTTGCCAAAACCAATGGGGCTCTTCACCTGAACACACAACCCAGATTACACTCCACAATAGAGAAAGATTGTATCGAACACAATCTGGATTAAAAGAAAGGAGGAGTGAACAAAATATGGTTTTGTACCTGTTTCATGGTGTTCTCCAGGAGGGTCTGCAGCAGAGGGCATGCCGATGCTCTAAAAGCCCCGTGACCTGAAGGTGACACACACACACGTTATTTTAAAACTGAATTTATGAATAAGCATGTCTTTGGTTGTGTGTCTGTGTTACACTCACCAGTGACTACTCCGTCCAGGCTGATGTAGGTGAAAGCTTTTTTGTCCATAGAGGCCAGGTAACCCTGGAGACAAACAAAGACATTAGACACAAAAACACACTTCAATTTGTCCTGCCCATCTACACAGCCAAATTGAGGTATGCTTGTAGTTCCTACCTCCAACCACTCAGTGGCGCCCACGCTTCCGTACTCCCCAGCACTCCAACTGGCGAACACCAGGCTCCTCCCTGGCCTAAACCCATCTACACAGACAGAGAGGAGTCAATAGGCGCTTTTCGACAGCGGTGCCAGCGTGTGCCAAGGCTTATTAGCGGCCAACTAGTGCACAAAGCACGGTACTTTAAGCCTAGTGAACAAGCCTTGATTTTCCACAGGTAGGCTTTCTAGTCCCGCCCTATAGTATAGTTAGTTTACATTCTGCAGTTCGTAAGGTGGCAAAGTTATGAGACACTAGACCTAAACAGGTTCTGGCAAGTTAAGCAGTTTATGTTTAATTTGACTTGTAAAAAGCACTATTCAAATCAATTAGATTTTGTTAAAGCTTGGATTCTTCTTGCCACCAATCAAGTTGGCTAGCCAACTAAAGCACACTAAAGCTCCAAACCATGCCCCTAATCCCGTTTAGCCTCATAGGGGCAAAAGGGGTAGAGGAGGCTAAAAGCCTGAGTTTTAAGCACTGAATAGGCATCCGGGAGTAAACACCCGGGAATGACTGTGGAAAAGCAAATGGCCTTGGCATGCCTGTGTGAGTGTGTGTGGGGGGGGGGTATTACCTTTCTCTACCATCTCAGACACAGCCCTGGCCAGCTCCTGCAACAAAGTGGTCCCCACTGTGGCTCTGGCCATCCCAGGACCCCAGGAATCTCTCTGAGCCCCCAGCACCACGTACTGGTCTGCATGAATATATACACACACATCACATCACTATAACACACACACACACACACACACACAGACACAGCACACAGACACACACAGAGATACACACACACCTGGATCAGTGAAGCCCTTGATGACTCCAAACACGTTGTGTATCTCTTTGTCCACCAGCACATTGTTGACCTCCACTGTGACATTGCTGACTGCACCCAATTTGTAGGCCAGCTTCAAGTTGCCTTTGAAGTTTTCTGGAGCGTCACCCTCTTCCATCATCCTAGAAAGGAGGAATACATTCAGAATGTGTATAGAGTGTGTGTGTGTGATAGAGAGAGTATAAGTGTGTGTATCCTCACATCAGTATCTTGGCTGCAGTGTCAGCAGTGATGGTCTGAGCCAGAATGGAGGGCAGGCCAGAGGACTTTGTTGGGGGGAACTGTGTGTGGTTGAAAGAGGGGAAGCCAGGGGTGTACGGATCCCCTGTACCCAGATGGACCTAAAGAGTACACACAGAGAACGTAAATAATACATCACAGAACACCAAGGCATGCAGAAGTGGTACCAAATGAGTTTACAGTGTGTTCAGTGTTGAGCATGTTCAGTTCTGTGTGGAAAAAGGTACCTTTATCTAGGTCAGTCAGTTGTGTGTGTGTGTGTGTGTGTGTCCTCACATGTCTGTATAATTCAGTAGTGGGTAGTGTGTGTAGGTGTGTTTGGTTGATAAGAATATCCTGCCCTCGCTCCAAACCACGCTCCTAGCCCTGTTTGGCCTCATAAGGACAAAGAGGGTAGAGGAGGCTAAGTTCTAAGAGTTGTAAACATCAAATAGGCCTGGAGTAAGCCCTGTTGAAGCCCGGGAGTGACTGGAAAAGCAGTTGGCCTAGGCACACACGGCATAAACCCCGCTGTGGAAAGCTGGCTAATGTGTATGTCCATCTACTAATTGTGTGTGTGTGCGTGTGCGTGCGTGCGTTCTCACATGTTTGGATAATTCAGTAGTTTGTGTGTGTGTGTGTGTGTGTGTGTGTGTGTGTACACTCACATGGCCATACAGTTCAGTGTCGGAATTGAATTTGTAGTCTGCAGGGTCGGGGTAGATGAGAACAGCAGATGCACCCAGCCCAGCTGCATTAGCCACCTGAGACAGAGTCAGCATCAAGTTTATTCATTTGCATGTCAGTGTGACCACATTATTACTGTTAAAACAGGGGGTGGGGAAACACCTAGTTCACGTAGCAATATGCACCTGTTTTGTCAACATGAAATGAAACACGCACAAAAAGAACTGAATAAAACTGTCTCCATTTCCTTTGCAAATGCGAAGTGAATCAGGCCGAGTGTCTCAGACAGAGACACACACACACACCTTTTCAGCAAAGCTGATGTTTCCAGCTCGGAGCAGCACCACGCTGCCGTTAAGGTCTATCTTCTTTGTCTGTAGGACGTCCAAGTCCTCCTGGCGCCCGTAATTACTGTACACCACCCTGCCCTGCGTGTGCACACACACACACACACACACACACACACACACACGGTTAAACCACCCTGCCTTGATCAAAACATTAATGCAATATGTATTACAGTGAATAAGAAATGTTAGATGTGTGATAAATATGAACACCACATTCTCATGCGACTCATAGCATACATTAACTGCAAAGGATAAGCCTTAACCTATAGGTAGGCAGTGGCACTGCAGGGCCAGGAGTTTTTCCTGACCCCCCTGAACCTGACCAGGAAAAAAACTCACCTGTGCTTTTCCAGTGGTGCTGTAAGCGAGGTAACCCTTGGGCTGGACCACCTCATCTGAGCCAATCAGAACGCGGTTTGGCAGCTTACTGGGGGGGCATACATCAAGCAGCATGTCAGAGTACTCAACACTGTGTGTGTGTGTGTGTGTGTGTGTGTGTGTGTGTGGGGGGGGGGGGGGGGGGGCAGGAGGGATGTGTGTGTGTGTGTGTGTGTGTGTGCCTACGCACCTGTCCTGGGTCTGCAACTGTACATAGTGTATATCAGTCCAGGGTTTCATCTCCAGGGTTTTGAAGGTGGCAAAGACTTGCTTTCCCAGCAGGTTGTCTCCTTCGCTCCCAGCTGTGTGATCCGGTATGTGCGTGTCCATCAGTGCCTTTTTAAAGGAGTCACTGGTGAGTTTCTGCTCCAGCAGGGAGACTATCTCACTCCAGTCTAGGGAGGGTGCAGGCTCAGTGTCCAGCACTATGGACTCTCCCTCATCCTGCTCCAGAACAGGGCTGGGATGGCTCACATCGCTGGGATGGCTCACATAGCCAATCATGTAGCCTGAAAGAGAATAAGAAAATGGTTGGTCAATATGAAAGAGAGAGGGAAAGGGACACACACACAATGGGTGAGGATGAGTTGTGTACCGATGAGGAAGATGAGGAGTGTCCCGAGGGCCAAGTAGCACACACTGCGGTAGTTGTGCTGTGGGCGCAGCCTGTAAGAGGGAGAGCCCTGCGATTGGCCCACCAGCTCAGAGGGGACATGGTCGTCTGCGACATCATCAGAGAGCTTCACCTCCACGTGGCTTTCTCCATCACCCTCCGGCTGAAGAGTGAACCTGCTGTACCGCTCACCGTTAAACTAGAGAGAAAGAGGAGAGAGAGAGATGGAGACAGAAAGAGAGGAGAGACAGAGACTCAGTTATAAAGGGCAGAGAAAACTACAGCAGACTAGGACTGGGTACTGAAGTTCAGGTCCTCGTCGATACCAAGTAGAACTAAAAATTCAGTACTAACTTTTGGTTCTTTTTGAACCACAACATAAAAATGGGTCATAAGAATTCATCTCACTGTCAGCGAAAGGCACTATCAACAAGTTCACTGTAATTGGGTCAGGATTCTTGTCTTCTGAGGCAAACCTTGACATACAAACACACAAAACTCACCATTTTGGAAAAAGTCAACCTCGCTTGATCAATAGTTGATGCCATCTTTTATCTGGGGAGAAAAAAAAATTTGAAATTAGGAGAGGGGGGGAGGGAGCGAGACCGAGAGAGAAAGAAAAAATGGGAGAATATCATGAAGAGAAAAGGAGAGAGAACACAAAAGGAGAGGGAATGAGAGAACAGGGGACACAGAGGAAACAAGTATTATGACTCAACGTTTTAACAGAGCAACCATTCAGATCCACGCTACATAGATTTCCCATAGCCAACAGTCTAGACAGAGAGTTGTATACAGTATACCTCAGGAAATGTGTTTTAGGTTTGAGTCACAGAGACAGAATAACTGTGGTCGACTGCTGTTGACATTACTGAATAACTAATGAACACATTTCAATGTTTAAGAAGATCTATTTATTGACTTAACAATAAGCAAGAGCAACTGGCAGAAAATAACTGCACACATATAACCAAAAGTGCCTGCCATACGAATGCATGGAACAGAAATAGCTTATTAATAATAGTCTACGCAAATAAAATAACAGGCAACTGCAGCATGATAAAATTACAAACACTAGACACACAAATAGACTGTTGTGCGTCTCCTTTTAAAATAACAAGCTAAAAGAGCAAAATAAACATTTGCTATTTAATAGCAAAATAGGCGAACTACAAGAAGTTTGTTCAATCTATTATTTGGCCTCTTCCTTTAAGTTCCGTGCCAGGAACACAAGCAGATTTACGTTGTAACAAACATATAGGGGTGACAATGTTTCCCGCTGTACTAAAAACTCTCTGAGGATGTGCTTGTTGTGCAAATACGCATGTATTTTCTTGCAAGTTTCGCCATCAAAGGAAAGCGACCCTGGTTGTCGCGCCACCATGCCATCATCAACTGGATTATCAGTGGAGTCCAGCAGCTCTTCTTGTAGGTAGCGCGTAATTTCAGTGATAGCATGCACTCTCATCGGTAAAGGGGCAGTGCTTTGCTGGCCCTTTTGCTGATTGAGGAGATCCTTCTTGGCAGAAGATGACAGTAGTTTTGCTTTATTCGGGCCTACCTCCTCCCTTCAAAGGGATACCGCATTTCTTGAGGGAGAGAGCGTGCGCAACTATCTCTCCCTGACAATACAAAACAGTTTGATAGGCGGATTATTGTAGCAAAACAATTGTTAATAATTATTATTATTTTACAGTCATGCTATTAAGTAAAGTATATCTACATGAAAATAAAAATCCACACTTTAAAATCAATGTATTTCAACGGTTATGATGGTCGTTTTTTTTTCTCTCTTACGGCCTTCCTCTTGTAACCGCCAGTAACCGCGTAACCGTCACCGCCCTATTTAAAGGTTACTGTGTAGGCCTACCTATGTTTGGAGCAGGCGAGTGCTGAAATCACAAATACGACCACTGGCTATTTTTCTGTTTCTGTTGGCATCTCGGAATACAGTTGTTCCCCAAATAAGCTACTCCTCGTATTTGACATATTTTAGTTTGTGAGATTTGATTGGACGATGAGTATTTGGGGAAACTACGCTATTTGCAGCAAGTTGTATAAAAAAGAATGGATTTCAACACAACACCTCAACTGCACGGGACAAACATGGAAATTGGTAAAAAAAAAAATGTATCAAGTGATAGTGGCCTTTTAAAGTTGTCTGCGTACGGGTATGACTTGGAAGAGTCAATGAATTCAGATTGAGAACACCTTCTCTTGCTAGCCATACATGTGAAATGTGATATACAGTATGTGTGCAATTCACAGCAGAGTTCTCTAGAACACCAGTTTCTACAGACAGGAAGTTAGACAGACACAGAAACCCCTTCTGCAATCACCAACCGTAAAGCTGTCAAAACCTGCTGCTTCTCACCCACCCCTCCATCTGACTACCCACCTCACCCTTTCAGTTACACCCCCCCCCCCCCCCCCCACACACACACACACATCTGTTTCTTCATTTCTCTCACAGATTCTTCCCCTCAGTGAAAACTAGGACCTTGGCCTTCACCTCTCACACACTTGCAGCCAAACACAGACAATAACTAGAAGAAAAAAAGAACAATAAACCCCCTGTTATCACAACACAGTGATAACCTTGTACTTATCAGAAATGAGAGCATGCTGGTATGCACATGCACACAAAATTGGCCTTGGAGACAGGGTGTGGCCAAACACCAAGAACTGAAAACATGCTCTATTATTTCCCCATAGGTGATGAAGAAACACAACAAGATAAACCACAGGACCAGTTGAACAACTCACTGTGTTATACACAGTCACACACGGATAGAGTTCCAGGAAAGAACTGATGAGAAACATGACAATATAACATGCCACTGTAAAGCTTTGCGTGTTGGTGACATGCACTGAACTTTTCCACACACAGGCCTATCTCCACCCACCCAGTTTGACCTGAAAGTCCCAAAATATACTTGTTTCTTTCTTTACCACAGCTATGCACCTGCTGGCAGCTGAGTGAGTGCGGTAATGAATAATGACTCATGAGGAAACAGACACACTTATCCTCTTCAATCTCCTGTTCATCACATTCAAGTCAGGCCTGGGTCTATTCTAATCACCTAGCTAACTACAGACACAGGACATTTCAGAATACAGATTCAACAATGCCTCTATAGTTGTATAGGCCTAGGGAGGGCCTGCTTAATGTACGCTAGCAGGACACAGGAGGAATGTGTGCACACTGGACATTATTAATAATGTTGGGATTTCATTTGATAAGGCACACTCCTCATGGCTAAGGCAAATACGAACTGTTTGAGTGGCCATCCATAGACTTACCATGTGTGGGGCTATCAAACCAAGGTCAGGCGCAGCTTCCTGCTCCAACGGCCCACGTGCACATGACAAAATTACCCCAGACAGACTGCCTACTTCTCAGCCAACTACAAGGTACTAACCTCATCCTGTTGGGAACGAGATTAACTAGGCCTAACTACGTATCTAATTATCCTAGAAGAAACATATTACAATAACTACTGCAGTGTTGGATTTGTCAGTGCCAAGCTGCATGATGTTAGCTAGCTAGCTAACATAATTTCTCATCATTGATTAAAACTATTCACACATCATTGCTATCATTTCAGGCAAGCAAGTAAAGCTGTCAAAGCCTAGTTATCTGGAAATGTCAAGTTCAAAAGACAGAGCTAACGGCACGCCAACTAATTCATCCGTCTGAAAATGCTAACTTGGCAACATCTCAGATAAGATATTGTCTGCAATAAAAGCTACTGTTCGACAATGGCTTTCGCTGTTATCTTTAGCTAGAGGTAGTTATCTCACCTTTCTCCTTGTATACAGTAGACGGTGCCCTCGTTCCTCTCGCACGGACTGACCTGACTCCTTTCGACCGGCGCGTGCAACCTTCGGTGTCCTTAAGAGACTTCGCACTGTAGTTCCGGGATCACGTAGGCATATCCGTAGTGTTCACACGACGATGTCATCCTCGTTTGGGAGGAGCAAAAAAATAATGACCGCTCTACCGCACAACCACCCACAAAAAATGGCTCTACAAACAAAGCTTCAGTAATAGCAGATGTTGCAAATGTGTGTTGGAAAACCTTGATAGGTCAAATACAGTGGTGCTCTTTTTAATTTCCAATGAATTTTAATTTCCATCTTTCCATCCTCTTTCAGTTAAACTTTCACCATGACTTGGGATTTTATTGGAAATCAGAACAGGTTCAATTTAATGGTAACACATGGTTAGGATCCTTTTTTCTCATTTCCTTGTCCTCCCACTCTCTCTCTCACAGGTTCAATTATCAATTTCAATGTGCTTTGTTGGCATGAAACTCTTCCAGTGCAAACATATCACTAATAGAGAAATGATAGCACATTGATGACAAGAATAGTGTTACACTTATAGTATTGGTTTATCATTAGACATGGCTGCCGATATGGGTGCAAAGCAGTATGGTTTTTCTCCAAATACACAATAGAGATTCACTTTGTCTGTTTGGAATTCTTTGCATTTGTTTATGATTTTTTGGAAGAATATTGTTGTCTCTATCTCTATTGGGGGCAGAGAGAACACAACATGGACTTTTCTGGACTTTTCTGAGTACATTTCTGCCTGTATTAGGGGCTCATGCGCTATCACATCTTTTTCACTTCCCTTATTGAGGTGTGCTCCTTTTACTGGAAGAGGAAGTGGAATTCGTAAAGAAAAATCCCCATGACATAAATGATTGACCATCCCTCTGTTGAGAATTTTCTTTTCTCACTGACTTTGAATGGAAGAATAGCAAACCTCTGGTCTCCGAAGGAATATTTTTGAAATTCCACAGTGAATATGTGTCTCATTTACTTTTTACAATAGATGATGGTGTATAGTTGGATGTGGTGAAGGTTTAAGGAGTATCAATTTCATAATTTCCTTTAGAAGTTGGAAACATCCTATATAACTGGTAATCCTAAAGGGCATGAATGGAAGCATACTAGACCAGCCTGTAAATTCTCAACCCTAAATACTACAGGCCTCTTCTTAGTATGTCATCTTAGCTGTATCTCTGATATATTCTTTTAAAAAACAGACCTCTAGCTCTATCCAAACTCCAGCAAGAGAGCTATTATGCATGGTCTCTCAATGGGAGACGGAAAAAAAAAACCAATCATTCACTTACATCTGTCTGCTACAATGTAATGACAAAAGTGTTTGCCTATTGAGAGGATATTCTCTTGTGTAAATTGCTATGCAAAAACAAAGGTCTGAGTTACACAGATTTTTCAGTTTCCCATTTACTGCCATTGACTTTTGATTAAATGTTACAAAGAATCCTTACAGGTTACCCATGCCCTATGAGGTTACACAGAGGCCCTATGAAGCTGCATAGAGTCCATATTGAAGTTACATGGAAGCCCTATTGGTTACATTGAGTTCCTTCAGGTTACATGGAAGCCCTAAAATTGGTTACATAGTCCTATACAGATATCTCTCTCTCTGTCCCTAAACCTCAGGTCCAGCTCTGAATTACTGCTCATTATATATCTGTATTATATCTCCACTACAATAGCTTCATGTATTTGTGACAAGCATCAGGCCAACCTCTTTGTCATCTGACTACACAGAGACTTCATTTGCATGGCTAATCCTAACCCTAACCCAAACCCATCCCAGGACAGTCTTTTCTACCTTGAATACTGGTCTAGGATCAGATCAATCTACCTCAATACTAACCTTTACCAAGAGCATCATAACCTCTGGCCCTGGACCATTTGCTCTACCTACACCAACTCACACATTGTAGACCATAATATGACTGCCTCCTAGTGGACACCCAGAACATCTCGCCTAACATAACTGTCTCCCTCTACTACCAGTAGAGCATAGAGTATGCCATTTCACGTGGGTCCCGGGTAAATCACAAGGCTTGTGACTCATGAATCTGTGCTTTATGTGCTTTTTGTCATTGAGTAGCCGTCATTTCAGCAACCATATCAAATTAACAATGAAGAATACGATATAAAAGAGAAGAACAAGGGACAAGTTGCACATTCACAGCCACTCTCTGCTGAGAATAGACCCAGTGGTAGTGTTGCCATGACCGGGAGGGAGAGAGCTGGAGCTGGAGGATGTATTTATCTCTCGGATCTGCTGACCCCATCCAGGTAGCCCAGAGATCTTTCTGACTCTAGTTGTGCCCACGAGGAAAACCTGAAAACATTGTCAGATAGGTCAAGCAACAGGATTTTAGAGAATGAATGAGAAGAAAGAAGAAACTCTTATCTCTCAACATAGGGACAGGGAGCCCTCACTCATCATATGGGAAGATAAATGTATCATTGTATCGTCAGCCCCACCCTCCCATCTCATAACATCACGATGACAAAGCTTCTGCACTCTCCCCTGCTCTTTGCTTTTTAACTGGCGGTTGGTGTGGTTGTGTGACATAAGAACCAGGCAGCGCTTCCTGTTGATGCACAGGGTCACCACGGCTTGACGGCTCATGCTAGCAAGGAATATGAAATACATACTGCACTTTACCAACCAGAGACAGCAAGTACTGTACAGATGTGTAGGCGGCCATTACAAACAGAACTAACACATATTGATTACAATAGTGATATTAACACTTTGAGGCGACATTAAAAATAATAGGTCTCTATGCCCCTCCATCCCAGTCTTGCACTTATAGCAAGTAAAAATCTGACCTACCATTACGAACGTCTTGATCAAATAAATAATTGCCGGGTTTGCATGTAAAAGCTAATGTTTGTAGACTACATTGTAGCCTAGTGCTTCTTTGATTCGTGTGGATTCATGAATTTAGCAATGGAAACATTTAGCCTACGGCATTTACTTCACACAAAGTCGCCATAAATTCAAAGCGCACGTATAATTGACACCACACGCGACCTGCACGTAGTTAAACAGATGCTACAGGATTTGTGTATAATTTCAGCCACTAGTTCTAAAATAGCGCTCACGAGCCAGAAACTGGTTCCTAAATAGACAGAAATATTGTCAAGACATTACCTGATTGGACAGACAGGGGCATACCTTCCCACACTTAAAATTCTGACTCCTGTCTCGCATGAAAATTCGAAACTTTATTCTGTAATCCATACGTTGCATTATCAAAGCACGTCTCTCGCCTATTCATGTAAAAATACCACTAACACATTTCCCCATGTTCTCTGCGCTGTCTTATGCTTGCAGCCCATATGAGAGCTTCGGTAGAGAGAATGCGTGATGACTACAATAAACGGTAAGAGTAGATATGGATATTTTTAAAACAGAGTTGGTCCCCGTTAAGATACATTGATATTTAAACAATTTCCACTCTCCACTTTCCACTCTCTCCCCGTTATTCATAAGATATTCTGTATCTGTATAATCATCAACTCAACTTTGCCAAACATAGGAGCAATTTAGGTCATTTGACTTTTGTTTGACTACCGTTATAAAGTTAGAATGATTCGACAACGATACTCGGAGTGCGCTGTATGTCATCTTGAGCGTGCACTGTGTAGTGAACGCCTTCTGCTTAAATGCTCTAAAAATGAATTAAAGGACATGATAACGCTCGGAGTTTATGAACGGTCTGTTTTGCAATTCACCCCAATGTCATTTGTCGATCAAAGATAGTTACTCTATCATATCTAAATACATTATCTGTTAAATTTGCTCAGACATTTTTACATAGTGGCGCAGCCAAGTCGACAATGATGCCCAGTGCCCCTCTTACATTCGATGGGGAGAACCCTGGATAGTTAGCATTAAACGCTTTAAGTGGGCACTTCCGATTTTTGTTGTATTTCCCGGGACTCATGGGATAAATGGGAATTATTCCCGGTTTTGAAATGTGGTTGATTTTTGGGAAAATATAAATATCATTCAACCATATCAATAAACACTAAAGAGAGGGTCTATGTCGGGAAGTGAAAGACCAAGGGGTCTATTAGGTAATTTAGTCATACTCTTATTTATCTGCTGTGCGTTACAAAGTGCTGTAATTTATCTTCACACCTCTCAAGCTGCATGCAGCTCATTTGGAGCAGAGTGTTCTAGGAAGATCTATCAAGCCTTAGAGCTTTAAACTTGTGTTTCGATGTGGCTGATAGAGCTTTTGTCCCACGCTCTAAAATGGCTGAATATGGCCTATAATAAACTCACCTCCCTCTCAGACCACATGTTTTAGAGCTTGGTCAACCTCAGTGCTATGACTGGGTTATAACAGCATCGCAACCAGGGAACCACATTGAGACCTTGGGTAATGCCTTCAGAGACTGTCTAGAGAGCTGGATTTGAGAGAAAACAAGCTAAGCATCATCCAAAAAGGTGCTTTTAAAACCTTACAATCTTGTCTTTGTCTAATCTGATCTCTTCTAAGAAACCTGTGGCCTTTGAGGGATTGGCCAACCTTGAAATAGTTGTTTTGGAATCAAATCGTATCATGCAAAGTGAAATTATTAATGCAGTCTACAAAAGTCTGACAAGCTTGCGGTCTCTCCATATGCCAGCCAATCGTATCAAGTATGAAACAGACAAACCTGTCATCTCTGGAGAATGTTTCATGTACCGTCAAACTTTCTTGAAGGATCTCAATATGAGGTCCCTGCATCCAGATACATTTACTCACTCACCCCAGTTGAAGTCCCTTGACATCAGCAAGAATGTCTTCACAGCTATTTCACCCAATCCCAAGGCTCAAAAGACTCTACATGTCCAAATCTCGACCAAGTCTTTAGATTTCGTCACACAAGCCAACCTCAATCAAGTGAATTACTTGCAGGTGAGAGAAATTAGTTTACAACGATTAATGAGATAGTTCTGCATTTTCTCCCTGCCTTAACTTACATTGACATGAGAAATAACACTTAGAACTGTAACTGCAGTAAGGCTTGGTTCGTGCAGTGGATGGAGAACAACAGCCTCAACACAAGTTGTTGATGCTTATGACCTTATCTGCAACTACCCTCTCAATATAAAGTGAACTAAACTACTGGACTTTGACTTCCATTCCTGTTCAGTAGACATAGGCTTCTTCTTCCACCTTTCTATCATTTTCTAAGATGGCAGGTGGTTTATGCCTACCACCTCCTCCTGACTTATCTCTATGACACCAAACTGAGGAACAGGCACCAACCTCATCAGTACGATGCCTTTGTCTCCTACAACACTCATGATGAACCCTGGGTCCTGAGAGAGCTGCTGGAGGGAGGCTGGTTGGAGACTGTGTCTGCACCACCGGAACTTCACACCAGGTCTGTGTGTGTGTGTGTGTGTGTGTGTGTGTGTGTGTGTGTGTGTGTGTGTGTGTGTGTGTGTGTGTGTGTGTGTGTGTGTGTGCGTGCGTGAGTGTGTGTGTGTGTGTGTGTGTGTGTGTGTGTGTATGTGTGTGTGTGTGTGTGTGTGTGTGTGTGTGTGTGAATGAAAAAAAAGAAAGAATGGGAATTCAATTTGAGTTAAAAATTAGGACAAAGATAATGATTCACCGAAGACGCCTTTCTACCAGGCAAACCCATCATAGACAACATCACAGAGGCCATCTACGGGAGCAGGAAGACCATCTGTGTGATCAGCCGCCGCTACCTGGAGAGTGAGTGGTGCTCCAGAGAGATCCAGGTGGCCAGGTGAGTCTAATGTTCTTCTGCAACTTAATGCTGTGCAACCAGCTGAGCTAAAGCCTACACTCTAGTGCAAGTATAAAATAGTTTTAAGGTCTCAATCAATGCAAGTTCTTTGAACCATCTCCGCTACACTTGCATGTACATTTACATTACATTTTAGACATTTAGCAGACGCCTTTATCCAAAGCGACTTACAACAAGTACATTCTTCTAGCAGTCACAATGCTAGAAGAATGAAGGATTACTTTTTTTTAATTTTAATTTTTTTAATTTTTTAATTTTTACAGGAGAGAAACTGTACAGAGGGGATGAAGAGGTCTTTAGCAAGGACAGTCAAGAAGAGATGAGAGATGGATCTTCAGTCTATGGCGGAAGATAGGTAGTGATGCTGCAGTCCTGACAGCAGTGGGAAACTCGTTCCACCACCGGGGCGCCAAGGGCGATGTTCTCTATGTATGTATGTATGTATGTATGTATGTAAGTGCTGCAAAGAGAATAGTCCTCTACGGGTCATATAAAACACCTTCTCTCTACTCTCCACAAACACACCCTGGCCCTACTCTCCTCTGCTCTCTCCAGCTTCCGTCTGTTGGACGAGCAGAAAGCATGCTGATCCTGGTGTTTCTGGAGGAGATCCCAGAACAGCAGCTCTCTCCTTACCACCACATGAAAAGGTAGCTACTGTAATCCAAAATTGAGCATCCAATTAACTTGCTTTGCTTACTTAGCATAGACAAGCCAAATCATACACTAAACTGTGTCATTTAGTTTTTAATTATTATACATTTACACTATATCTATTTATCTATCTACATGACTGAATATTATTGATCTGATATAAAAACCAATTCATGTAACCAGAAATTAAGTTTACTTGAATTTACTCACCAAGAAGTAACTTTATGTCTGTTACATGAGATTTAAAAAATATACCTCAATTAAATACATATTAAATTCTTCTTCTCTCTCTCCCTTACATCCCTCCATCCCTCTCTCCTCTTTCTGCTATCGCCAGCACATTCTCCCCTGTGTATGGCTCAGTCCAGCAGAGAAAACAAAACCACATGGCTTAGCATCACCAGAGCTTATAAAGCTCTGCCTGCATCCCCCAAAACAACTCCCAACTCAACTTAGTGTATGTCTGTCTGTGTGTGTGTGTGTGTGTGTGTGTGTGTGTGCCAAATCAAATACAAAAGGAAGAAAAGTGACAATAGCACTAGTGCAAATAATGTGCAATAATGTCAGATGTGCAATAATAATGTGCAACAATGTCAGATATCAAGGGGAGGGGAGGGGGTAGGATAGAACTCGGGTTCAAGGGGGGGGGGGGGGGGGTGGGTTGAGATAGTGACAGTTGAGCAGGGGGGGTGATCAGTTGAGCAGTCTTATGTGTATGTGTGTGTGTGTGTGTGTGTGAGAGAGAGAGAGAGAGAGAGAGAGGGAGGGAGGGAGGGAGGGAGAGAGAGAGAGAGAGAAAGAGTGTTTGTGTGTGTGTGTGTGTGTGTGTGTGTGTGTGTGTGTGGGTGTGGGTGTGTGTGCGCGTGGGTGTGTGTGTGTGTGAGTGGGTATACAGTATTCTCATATTAGTATCTTGGTTGCAGTCTCAGCAGTCATGGTCAGAGGGGAAGGCCAGATGATTGTGTAGGGCAGGTGTGTCAAATTCAATCACACCTCGGACCATATTTAATTTGACCGGAATTAAAATTCCAATATGACATCTTTATAGTCTGCATGTAGTCTAGTCTATAGTCTGCATTTCCCTCATACACATTTAACTGAATAGTGTGTGAATTCCACTTGACTTATGGTTCCACATGGTTATTGTGACATTTAGGCACATTCAGAAAAGGTTGAGAATGGACGTACACAGAGGGGGGAGAACTCCGTCTGACCGGTACAACGGGTGATGCACCTCAGGGAATGTGGATCGAGCTCGCCCCAGTGATAACTCTGGGGATTTGCGTCCGTTGAGCATGCAAAGGTGGCAGCGGGCCTTGTGTTCGACACTATGATGTAGGGGGAACTGTGTGAGAGGGGGAACCAGAGGGGGGCAGCAAAGGACAGAAAATTGACATCCCTCATTGTCTTTCTCTTTCTCTCTCCATCTCCTCTTCTCAGTGGACCTCATATACCCTACAAAAGTCAAACTTTTTAGCCTGCTCAAACATGAGAGTGAGAGTGACAAAGTTGCTTTTAGTGAAACAAAAATAGAAACGCACATCTCTGACTCTGATAGGCATTAGTTTCAGTTGAGATTACATAGGTGTATTATTTTGGATTTTACGATTTCTCGCGAGATTTGTGGTATATGTGGAGAGAGAGAGAGAGGGGGGGGGGGGGAGGAGGGAGGGAGGGAGGGAGGGAGAGAGATTTCTGTACATCAGCGCTTTTCCGTTTTTTGGCCGCTCGCTCTGCCTCCTCTCGTGTCACCGGTGAAAAAAAACGGAAGGAATATGGTTACATCGTGCGCCCCTCCCGCTAAAGTGCTGTAGTGGATCTGTTGTGCGGGCGGCTGGGGTTCGGTCCGGTTTAAACACCCCTTATAACCACCGGATTCCTGCCTTTCCCGTTATACGCCGTCTTCTGGAGCACAGACGGAGCGCCGAGGGGCATAAATGGGTAAGATGTGACGTTTTAACGAAGAGAATGCCGAAAATAGACCGGGTATTTTCACTCTGCGCATCTGGAAACGATGATTCGAAATGCGCACAGATGCGCTTGTTCAGCTTGCCTACGTCGCCCGCATTCATAGCTGCGTGTTCTATACAGTAGGCTACACGACCTGTTATAACGGGATGCGTGGGTGTGTAGCGCGATACAGTCTACATCTCCTACACAGTTTGACTTGCAGCCCAGCCGCCTCCAGAGATGAGCAGATCTACATTGATGAGTTACAGATGTTGACACGTTTACATTCGCTCTTTTCTCTCTGTTTCTGTGTGAGCGGCTGTAACAATCCTCCTTATCGGTCTCATCATTTCACCGGCGGCGCGCAGACATTTAATGTTTGCGTGTGTATAGTATGTGTCGAGAAAGAGAGCGAAAGAGAGAGGGAGTGAGGAAGTAAGTAGATGGTAGATACTGTATGGCCTTTAGCACACATAAACTGGTCGACAGTTGTAGGCCTACTGTATGCCAGATCATGACCTCTCCCCCTCTTGTCATTCTAGGCTCTTCTGTAATGTTCAGGAAACAAGAAGAGTTCTGGCTTGCTTGCGTGTGTTAGTGTGTGTTTCTGTCAGGCCTTCAATTGGAGAAATTAAATCACCAAATTAAGAGATAACATGCTAAATCACAAACACCCTCTCTCTCTCTCTCTCTCTCTCTCTCTCTCTCTCTCTCTCTCTCTCTCTCTCTCTTACACACACACACACACACACACACACACACACACACACACACACACACACACACACACACAACACACCCCTCAGGGACCATAAACAATCTCATTCACAGATAAGCATGTCTAAGGTTGGTGACTAGGCTAAAAGAGTCTACAGGGACTAATATGATGGTGTTGGATATCCATGAGTTAGAGCGTCATCTGCCTGCATGCATGCATGCATTACCTATCCCCTGAGACCCCCCTCTCTCTTTATTACATTATCTATCCCCTGAGACCCCCCTCTCTCATTTATTACATTATCTATCCCCTGAGACCCCCCTCTCTTTTATTACATTATCTATCCCCTGAGATCACCCTCTCTTTTCTATTGCATTATCTATCTCCTGACATCACCCTCTCTCTTATGTCACATTATCTATCCCCTGAGATCACCCTCTCTCTTTTATTACATTGTCTATCCCCTGACATCACCCTCTCTCTTATGTCACATTATCTATCCCCTGAGATCACCCTCTCTCTTTTATTACATTATCTATCCCCTGAGATCACCCTCTCTCTTTTATTCGTTGACATTTACACTCATATCCTCTACACAGTATACACTAATATCATTCTTTGCTGAAGTATGGTTGAGACATACCAGCATGAGAAAAAATGAGTTAAATACAGGCCAGTGGTGTTGTCAATAGTCTGGTGAAACAAAGAGACATATTTTCACCGCTAAATGTGCCTTGCCTCGCAAAAAAAACGGAATACTGCATGTGTTATTATGCACATATGTGGAGTTTATAAGCACTTTTACAGACTGTTTTCTGTAAGAGAAGATCTGTGATACATTTACTCGTTAGCTCTGTTTTATTCTAGTATCTAGTTCTTATTTCCACTCGTCGCAGCTTCTTCCTCCGATATCATATCCCTTTGCTGCTATCCATGGTGTCCATGGATGGCCTGTGTGTGGTGCTCAGGGTCAGGGGTCAGGTATGATAGTCTCGCTTGCCAAGACTCGTAGGCTTTACCCATGATGGTATAATGAGTGTGTGTGTGCTTTAGGTGTAAGGTTAAGATAGGTATGAGCTAGAACACATTCAGTACATTAGGGGCTGTATCAGACCAAGAATAGCTTGTGGTGTGTGTGATTGTGTCCATTGTGTGCATTGCACACACACTCAAACATACACAACAAGCTATCTTTGGTCTGATATAGCCTCTAATACTGTAAATGTACTGAATGTGTTCTAGCCCATACCTATCTTAACCTTAAACATAATGCACGCCCACACACACGCCCACACACACGCACATACAGTATATTGTTCTGGCTAATCTCAC
>NC_139655.1:24853338-24855838 GCF_951799395.1 Argentina silus | reverse complement strand
ATCACAGACAACAACAAAATTAAGGGACAATAGAATAATAGAATAAAAATAAAATAAGAAACATTATATACAATAAGAACAGTCCAGTATGATTTAACATCCCCCAGCCTGACTCTGATCACCCTGATCGAGACAGCCGGAGGAGGAGTTCTACACAGGTGGAACCTTCAAGAGGGTTTCCCTTGTCTTTGTAGGTTGGGGGAGGGGTGGTGGTGTGTGTGTGTGTGTGTGTGTGGGGACGGAGGACGTAGGGATAGGGGGCGGGGACGACGACGACTGTGTGCTGCCATGATACTGAATGTACTCACCCTCTCTCTCTCTCTCTCTCTTTCTCTCTCTCCAGGAGATAAAGAAGGAGGGGAAGAGGGAGGCAGGACAAACTGCCACGCCCAAATCAGATCTGTCCAATGGCAGCGCGAGCCCCGTATCAGAGCCCAGCCTACGGCCATCCAGGAAAGGTACACACACACACACACACACACACACACACACAGAGAGACACACACACACACACACACACACACACACACACACACACACACACACACACACACACACACACACACACACAGAGTCTTCTGTGTTTAGGCAGGTTAAAGTCTTCCAGCTCAAATACATATCCCATTAGTGTAAGCAGGGATTTGGGTCAAGTTTTTTTCTGTCTTCTGAAGCTGAACTTCTCAGTGTGTCAGAATGGGAGAGGAGAGACCCCTGCTGGAGAGAAGCAGTAAAACAGACAGGCCATTCACTGCTTTTGGCCTGCAGCCCATTTCTCCAGTCTTCCCTGAAGTTGTACACTTGTGAACCCCTACATTAATAAATTACACCAATTAATGCAGTGTGTGTGTGTGTGTGTGTTACAGGGGAGCAGATCCGGAAGAGGAGATGCAAGGCAGCGTTCAGCTATGTTCCTCAGAATGAGGATGAGCTAGAACTGAAGATAGGTGACATCATCGATATCATTGGAGAGGTGAGAAATGTGTGTGTGTGTGTGTGTGTGTGTGTGTGTGTGTGTGTGTGTGTGATCGTTGTGGCAAAGATAGTTGTGGCCAACATGCCTAAAAAGTACATCATTTTTTTCTGTCCTTCCTTCCATTTCTCTGCTCTTGGAAGGCTCTAATGTACTTGTGTGTGTGTGTGTGTGTGTGTGTGTGTGTGCGTAGGTGGAGGAGGGATGGTGGGAAGGGTCACTACAGGGGAAGACAGGGATGTTTCCCTCCAACTTCACTAGAGAGCTACAGCAGACAGACCCTGAAGATACGCCCCCTTCTCTAGACACACCTACGTCGCAGGAGGAGCTACGCAGCAACAGGACCAGTGAGTTAACCAATCAGATCCCAAAATACCTATTTAATAGTTTCGTACATTATCTAAATGAGTTCAGAATATTCCCACAGTAAAACTGTCTGTGTGTGTGTGTATGTGTGTGTGTGTGTGTGTGTGTGTGTGTGTGTGTGTGTGTGTGTGTGTGTGTGTGTGTGTGTGTGTGTGTGTGTAGGTAAGGACAGCCCTGGCAGTGAGAGCGATGGTGGAGAGAGTCGCTCTGACAGTGGGTCGGGAGAGATCCAGCCCAAGAAGGTAATTAGTCATTATCTCCTTCCCTCTCCCTCTTTTTCGCTCTCTCTCTCTTTCTCTATCTCTCTCTTGGTCTGTCCCTTTCTTCCTCTCCTTCTGTTAGTCTTAGAGCAGTGGGAATTGTGGTTTGTTGACATAGAAACATCTATCTTTAGGTGCGGGGCTTTGGATTTGGTGACATCTTTAAAGACCAACCAATCAGGTTGCGGCCTCGCTCTATGGACATGGACGCAGAAGGAGAGAAGGTGGGGACGCGCACATGCATGCACACACACTTCCTCCCTCACACACACACACACACACACACACACACACACACACACACACACACACACACACACACACACACACAAAGGTATGTATGATTCCCATTTTATTTGTTCTTGCAAGTGTGTTTAATACAATGACCGCTCTTTGTAAATGGCAGGAAGGAAGTAAAGGCATAAGGCTCCTCCTTTTCCTGTGTTTCAGTTACACAGCAGAGGAAGTTCCCCCATTTACACAGACACACACACACACACACACACACACACACACACACACACACACACACACACACACACACACACACACACACACACTGATGTCCTGAGGTGTAATGACTGGTAAAGCAGAAGTGAGAGAACTCTACGGGGGAGAAGGAAATAGCGAGGGAGGGAGGGAGGGAGGAAGGGAGGGAGGGCAGCTTTTCACTGACGTTTACACATTCACACACATACACTCCCGCTGACTGGGCTGATGTAGTAAGGCTGTGTGTGTCTGTCTCTGACTGGAACCAAAGGAGTAAGGTACTGTTACTATGCCTCTCTCTATTTAATCTCTTTCTTTCTCCTGTTGTCTTGCTCTGCCTCTTTCCTATTTGTATTCTCTCTCTTTTTTCTCTTTTATGATCTTTTTTTACTATTTCTCTCTCTCTTTTTCTCTT
>NC_139655.1:24843338-24848338 GCF_951799395.1 Argentina silus | reverse complement strand
ACACATCTGATTGGTTTTTAAAAAGTCAATTGGCAGAGTTTAACAGATGCACAACTTTTGAAAGAATGGGGTTTGAACTGAGAATCTTGTAAATAAAACTTTGAGTTACGAGTTGTAGCATTCTTTCTTTATTGTGTTAGAGTAGTCAGACATATCTGACAATATCTCTAAGATACAACTGCTCTCCTGACTTGAAACAAAGTCAAATGTAGAAAGCTAGCAGCGACATGCTAAGCTAATCATAGCAAGCTAGCTAGCTAAGCATTTACCAACCTCTTAGCTACTCATGTTAAATTAAGAAATAGAATGAGCTAGCTATTTCCATTTAGTTTTTATCAGGATTTGTTCTGCACTAAAACTGCCCTTAGAACAAAGTTGACTACATATTGCAAGGGGTGTGTGTGTGTGTGTGTGTGTGTGTGTGTGTGTGTGTGTGTGTGTGTGTGTGTGTGTGTGTGTGTGTGTGTGTGTGTGTGTTTGTGACATCCTCACATAAAACCTATTGTTTCCCCGTGTTTGTGTCCCTGTGTGTGTACCTTTGTGCGTATGTGTGTATGTATGTGTGTGTGTGTGTGTGTGTGTGTGTGTGTGTGTGTGTGTGTGTAGGTGAGGAGGTGAAGGTTGGAGACATCCCTAAACCCGCCCTCCCATCTATCCCTCCCAAGAAACCCCTCCCTCCAAAGACAAGCACATCCTCTGTACCCCCAAGACGCCCCGACAGACCTGAGAGACCTCCTACTATACAGTTAGTGCACACACACACACACACACACACACACACACACACACACACACTAATGTACACTAATGTTGTTGTGCGGTTTACCTGTTCAGGTGTGAGAGCCCCAAATCTGAGGGCGGGGCTACGACACCAGATTCCATCTCTGACAAGTCACATGATCTTGGTGAGTTTGACTGACAGGGCGGGGGCGAATCAGGATCAGTTTTACAGATATTTGACAAGACAGTCCTCCAATCAGAGCAGGCTATGTTAGGAGTTCATCAGCACACAGTGGTCTCTCTCTTGCTCGCTCTCTCTCTCTCCTGCTTGCTGTCTCCCTGTCTTTAGCTACCTCTGCCCTCTCTCTTAGACAAAGATAGTATTTGTGTGTGTGTGTGTGTGTGTGCGTGTGTGTGTGTGTGTGTGTGTGTGTGTTACAGTACATCTGGTCAAACTATTACTAGTACACCCATGGGTTAACACTATGTGTGTGTGTGTGTGTGTGTGTGTGTGTGTGTGTGTGTGTGTGTGTGTGTGTGTGTAGACTTAGACCTGGACTTGGTAGTTTCGTCCACAGAGAAACTGAATCATCCTACCGTAACGCGGCCTCGTATCTCAGACCGCCGACCTCGCTCACAGATCATTACCGGAGTGAGTACATGCATGTGCACACACACACACACACACACACACACACACACACACACACACACACACACACACACACACACACACAAGAAAACATACAACCTGTAGGGAGATGTTTCATGATTTTTACCGGATTTTGCCTTTTGCCTTTCTCTCTCTCTCTCTCTCATCCCCCAAGACGTCTCTGTCCAGTCTTGACCTGTTGGACTCTCCTGTGGTGGAGGAGGAGAAGAAAGAGAAGGAAAAGGAGAAAGAGAAGGGGAAGGACAAAGAGAAGGGGAAGGACAAAGAGAAGGGGAAGGAGAAAGAGAAGGGGAAGGAGGAGCAGGATTCTCTCCCTCTAAGGCCTGTGGACGTGTCCAGGAGGAAAGCAGTTCCCTCCATCACTGTAAGATCCTCCCCTTTCCCCTCCCCACCCCAACAACAACCACCTTTCTCTGTTTAGTAGTAAAGTGAAGATGTTAGATTTGTACATTAGCTTGTTCCTTTAGCAGTGGTTGTCACTCAAGTGGTACGTTTTTACATAATGATTTAGTAATTGCTTTGTAATTGAAGTTGAGTGTTTTTTGGTTTCAACATAGGTGGAAGCTATCACAGCTAAATTAGATTAGATTAGATTAGATTCAACTTTATTGTCATTGTGCAGAGCACAAGTACAGAGACAACGAAATGCAGTTAGCGTCTAACCAGAAGTGCAAAATAGCAGAAAGTGCAATGAACAGTATATACAGGTAGTGCAATATATGAGCAGTAAGTAGTGCAGTATAGTATAAGTAGTGCAGTGTAAGCAGTAAATGAATAGCAGTAGCATTATAAGCAGAATAAATAGGTTACAGTATGAACAGTGTATCAGCATATGAGCTGTATAGGCAATGCAGTCTAGCAGTATATATGTATTAACAGTAACAATAGGGTAGATAGCAGAATAAATATAAATATGGAATGCCGTATGAACAGTATAAACAGGTATGTACAGTATGTACAGATGTGTGCAGTGTATTAACCGTAGTATTAAGAAAATATATATATATAGGGATATGTGCATTAAATCACAGTGTAACAATACAGGTATTACTCAGATGTCAATGCAATCTGAAAATGTTGATCTGTGTGATATGTGTGTGTGTATTCCCAGGTACCAGACAGTAAATCAGCGCTCCCCCCCAAGCCTGTCATTCCCCCACCAACAAACAGCCCCACCCACCGCTCCCCTTCGCCCTCCACTTCCACTCTAAGCCCCTCCCCCGAGGGCAGGCTGACACCCCAGACTC
The DNA here is from genome assembly GCF_951799395.1 of Argentina silus. Lineage (NCBI taxonomy): Eukaryota > Metazoa > Chordata > Actinopteri > Argentiniformes > Argentinidae > Argentina > Argentina silus. The sequence continues at coordinate 24,845,698 of NC_139655.1, read as the reverse complement.
CGCCCAGCCTGGAGGAACTGAGGGCCCAGCTCAGAGACTTGAGGGCCTCCGTAGAACTGCTGAAGAGCCAGCACAGGTGTGTGTGTGTGTGTGTGTGTCTGTGTGTGTGTGTCAGTGTGTGTGTGTGTGTTGCAATGTAGCTATGGTGAGCCATCCATGATGAGCAGCCTATCACATTCTGTGGTGTTAGAAGCCAAACCATTCTCTTTGCTAGGCTAACTAACTACTGTGTCTCTGTATCACTACAGCTGGTAGAAAAGATCATAAAATATTTTGTCATTTGACGCATAAAATATGTGGTCATTTCACAAAATAAATGGTGTCTCTGTATCTCAGACAGGAGATAAAGCAGCTAGCGAGTGAGTTGGACGAGGAGAAGAAGATCCGCATCTGTCTACAGGTGAGCTTTAAACAGCTTGTGCGTGTCATGTGTGCACACTGTCTTTGTGGTATTCTTGGAATGATATCTGGACAGCAAGTGCTGTACCCCTACACACACACACACACACACACACACACACACACACACATACATGTTGTGGAAGTGTTGGCTGAGCGTTTTGCTCTGTATTTGTGTGTTTCAGATGGAGGTGGAGCACATAAAGAAGAGCTTGTCCAAATGAGTCCTGACCTTCCCTGGCGCACACTGATGACATCACCACGCTGGAGCTCGAGTATGACATCATCATCAGAGGGTTGAAGCCACGGCTCAGCCAAAATATTTTTTTGTGCCAAAAGATAAAAGCGACAACAATGACAGCACCATGGAAACAAAAAAACATCCATGCCCCTGACCGAATGCCCGCCTCCCTCTTTGTTTACTTGTTTGTTTGTTTGTTTTTGAAGAGGCTTTTTTATTTGTTTACCGCTATCTGAATGGAGCTCGCACTGCTGCTGGTACTCACCTGGGCAGGTGTTGTCTGTCTGTCACCACGGTTACAGAACTATGACGCAAAGTTACAGTATGGTTGCCCTGACAACCCCAGCGGTACAGTTGTTTTAATGTCATGACCATAAAAGTGTGAAGAGAAAACCCACTGGTTCACCTGACCTCTGTGCTGTTTTGTCTCCACTCTGCGGCCTTCACCTTTTTATTTGTGTGTGTGTGTGTGTGTGTGTGTGTGTGTGTGTGTGTGTGTGTGTGTGTGTGTGTGTGTGACCGTTAGCTTCCCTCCTCACACGGTCTCCATGGCAACCCCTCACTGTGGCCTTCCTGTTTTGGACTCCAGATTCTTCTCTCAGACCTCTTTCTTTCTTTCTTTCTTTCTTTCTTTCTTTCTTTCTTTCTTTCTTTCTTTCTTTCTTTCTTTCTTTATTTGTGATGACAAAGAGAAAATCTCCCGTTGTTTTCTTGACTTGGTCATTTATCTCCAGGATAGCGATATATACTTTTATATATGTGTTCTAAAGATGCAATTGTGTATGTGTGCAGATTTTAATTAAAAAAACACAACCAATGTTTGCCTTGAGCCCAGCTTTCTGACAGTTGGAGATGTTTTGAGACACATGCACGCACACACACACACACACACACACACACACACACACTTGAGATACACCCCCATACACAACCCACAGCTAATTGTGTGTGTACAGCTAATAGTGTGTGAATATGTGTGTGTTTTTGCATGTGTGTTTGTGTGTGTGTGTGTGTATGTGTGTGTGTGTGTGTGTGTGTGTGTGTGTGTGTGTGTGTGTGTGTGCGTGCATGTGTATGTGTATGTGTGTTCTCTGCCAATCCACTGCTCTTTATTCTGTTTGTCCACATAATTGGTGGTCTAGAAGGAATGACTGTGTCTCCATAGAGCACCGGAGCCACACACACACACACACACACACAAATACACGCATGCATGCACATGTAGCAGATGCTGACTTGAAAGAGATGGGTCAGATATCCCCCATCAGAGTTGGCACTCCATGAGCTTGAGACATTTCTTTATGTGCTCTCATCAACACACACACACACACACACACACACACACACACACACACACACACACACACACACACACACACACACACACTCAGCCGGTGCATAACGGAATCCGGGTGTTAGACCTCTGTTGTAAAGGAATGTGTATATTTGTTATCGTGTGTGCGACGGTTCCAGAACGTCCTCGGGGCGCGCGGGAGGCGGACATAACTTAGAATAACTTGGCTATGTGTATACTTGGCTGGCTCGCGCGGGGTGGCGATTCAGATGGACAGACCGTTTTAAATTTAGCCAACCGGCAACAAGCACCGATAACATTTCAGCCCTGCCGGTCTCGCCAAAGGCACCAGAGAGGGCGAAAACACGGCCTCTCGCGGCTCTTCTATGCTGTGTGCGTATGTCCTTCATATCCCGCAGAGAAGTA
>NC_139655.1:24835838-24838338 GCF_951799395.1 Argentina silus | reverse complement strand
CACACACACACACACACACACACACACACACACACACACACATACGCACACATGCTCACACACACACACACACTCACACACACTAAAATGAGTCACTGACTGTGACGGGTCTGTAGACAAGATACCATGTCCAGGAAATATCAATGAGATTAAATGTGAACAATTAGTCTATTGAGTATGTAGACATCCCTCATACATATATATTTATTTTTTTGTCTTCTCACAATTTTTTCACTCAATATCCCTGAACCCCCTGAACCCTATGTGACCTCTAAACCCTAGTCTGACCTCTGACCCCCAGGACTATGATGCCATGGTGAAGCTGGTCCAGACTCTGGAAATGCTGCCCACCTGTGACCTGGCCAACCAGCCGATGATACAGTTCCACTACGCCTTCGCTCTCAACAGGTTAGACTTAAGCTTGACAGGCTAACGCAGTCTTGAGTTCATTGTAATGAACATATTGAGTGGCACGGAATATTGGTTGTGATTTGCCTTGTCCAATAACTTCTATCTAGTATTTCTGTTTATACTCTGTCCTGCCATAAGAGTATAGACCTATTATTTGCACCAGTTGACCAATGATAAGAGAGATAAACTGTTCAGACACTCCACAGTCACACTGTTGGTTAACTGCTTAACAGCTGTTAAGCTGGACAAGATTAATATTTGTGTCTATTTGTGTGTGTGTGTGTGTGTGTGTGTGTGTGTGTGTGTGTGTGTGTGTGTGTGTGTGTGTGTGTGTGTGTATGTGTGTGTGTGTGTGTGTGTGTGTCTTTGTAGGAGGAACAGTCCAGGGGACAGGGAGCAGGCGTTGCGTGTAATGTTACAAGTGTTACAGTCATGTGACCAACCGGCTCCAGACATGTTCTGTCTTTGTGGGAGGATCTACAAGGACATCTTCCTGGACTCAGACTGTAAGGACATGAAGAACAGAGACAACGCCATCCAGTGGTGAGAACAGGCACTGCACATATCTCTATTTCTATCTCTTGGTCTCTCCCTCTCTCTCTCCACCAAACTCTACATCACTCTGTCTTTGTCTCCCTTTCAGACCTCTCTCTCCCTCTATCTCCACCAGTGGAGGCTGGTGGAGGTAGAAATCGTAGGATGGGCTCATTTGGGCTCATGTTTTTTTAGCGATCATGCCCTTCTTGATTGTACAATCATGACCTCCATGTCATCAAATGGGTTAGGACATTGATAGTGTTATAGCTTGTTCTGTTCAATCTTTTGGACAGCTGTACCCTTTGACCTTACTACCCCCCCCCTCTCTCTCTCTTAGGTATAGGAAAGGTTTTGAGTTGCAGCCTACTCTTTACTCTGGTATCAACCTGGCTGTGCTGCTCATTGTTGCTGGGCAACAGTTTGAGAGTTCCATCGAGCTAAGGAAAATAGGTATGAACCAATGATGTATATAAACACATATACTGTATGTCTATGGTATGAACTCTTAACATTATTTCATAGCCTTAGGTTAAGGTCTCTAGCCTTCAGAGGCTGCCTCTAAAAAGCGTGTAGCACCAACTTCTCAATGCCCGAAGCGCATGTAATTTGAACAAAGAGCACCGCAAAAAAACCTTTGTTTGTTGTACAGAGAGACATTTTTTTTCTCTCTTTGAATACATCCATCAAATCTGTATCTCTCCACCGTCCCACGCTCTGTCTCCCCCCCCCCCCACCCACACTCTTTTCCTTTCTCAGGTGTGAGGTTGAACAGTCTGTTGGGGCGTAAGGGCTCTCTGGAGAAGATGAACAACTACTGGGATGTGGGTCAGTTTTTCACTGTTAGCATGTTGGCTAACGACATCCCCAAAGCTACGCAGGCCGCAGAGAAACTCTTCAAACTCAAGCCACCCATCTGGTAAAAAACCACCACACACACCTCAAACACAACAAAAAAAACAATGACAACCACTACAGCGCTTATGTACTCAAACTGCACTGGAACTGCAACTGCAAAAACTCAATCTCTCTATTTCCCTTCCCTCTCTTTCTGCCCTTTCTCTCTCTCTCTCTCTCTCTCTCTCTCTCTCTCTCTCTCTCTCTCAGGTACTTGCGGTCAGTAGTTCAGAACCTGCAGCTGATCCAGAGGTTTAAGAAGACGACAGTGGAACATTCCCCCCAGAGAGAAAGACTCAACTTCTGGATGGATATCATAGTAGAGGCTACAAGAGTAACCACCAACGGCCTGCGCTTCCCGGTACACACACACACACACACACACACACACGCAAGCATACACATAGACACACACATACACATACACACACACACGCACGCATGCACGGACACACACACTAATGAGGGTCTGTGTGTTGTAGGTGTTGATCCTGGAGCCCACTAAGGTGTACCAGCCCTCTTATGTGTCCATCAACAGCGAGGCGGAGGAGAAGAATGTCTCCATCTGGCACGTCTCCCCGGCTGAAACGGTCAGAAACACAGTCCTCCTCTTCTCCTCCTATCCCTCTTTCTTCCTCCTCTCCTGTCTTCTCCATCC
>NC_139655.1:24805838-24820838 GCF_951799395.1 Argentina silus | reverse complement strand
ACACACACACACACACACACACACACACACACACACACACACACACACACACACACACACACACAGTCCCACAGAGTTCATGTTGCACAGGCCTGTCCCTCCTCACACCAAGGCTGTTTATAGAACTCTCTGTGTTACTATTTTTAGCCCTGTTAAGCTGTAAATATAAATGCGTATGACCTTAAAGAATGCCTCTAAAGCCACTGAGATGATAAGATGATCAGAGATTGTGTACGTATACAGTATGTGCATGTGTTTGTGTGCACACGTGAGTGTGTGCATGTGTGTGTCTGTATGTGTGTATGTGTGTTTGTGTGTTGCTGAATTCCCATCACCTTCTGCTCTCCCAAAGTCCCCTTAATGTATTAACAAAAGGATGGATTAGTGAAAGAGATATGGTGATATGGTGGACACTCCCTTTATTCCTTGCTTTTTCAATCAATTCATAAAGGGGTCTGAACAAGTATACACTCTGGAGAATAGGGCAGAGAATAGGGGCTTATTGTGAGTGTGCTGGTTTAAGGACAGGGATTTCCATGACAAAGTTATTTTGTCCCTCTTTTATCTGTTGTCTGCTTTACCTTGAGAGCGGTAAACCAGGCCAAGATAAAGCTAGGAACAAACAGACAAAACCCAGACACTATCCCATTTCCACATTGTCACTTATACACAGAGTACATTTCATCGCACCCGTCTCAGAGATACTATCTCGCGTATGAATGCACACACACACACACACACACACACACGCACACACACACACACGCACACACGCACACACACGCACACACACACACACACACACAGGTAAAAGACAGTAGTATGATGTACTGAGTATGGGTGGAGGAGGAATGCTGACATCTACACATCTACCGATGCCTGAAGGACAAAGGCACTGTTGGTTTCTCTCTGGTAGTTATATGATCAATTAATGTTGTAATTAATGATTTATCAATGTAATTAATGGTCCAAAGGGTCCGTTCTCCTGGTGACCCAGGTATGAATCGGTCCCTGATTCTAAGGGAAGAGTAGTAATGACTTTGAATCAGGGTTCCTCATCATAAACCACACAAATGTAGTATACCAGTTCTACTGTATATATACAGTATGTTTACAATGCCATATCTTCTGCTTCTATAGTCTGATCTATCATGGTCATGATTTACAATTCCACAGGTTTATTATGTTAATACAGTACATTATATCCATATCCAGATCAAATGTACAGTTTAAAGCAGTAAAAATTACTTAGCTCCTTCTCATTCAGGTGTTTACACATTCCAGGTAAGATCTGTAATGGCCAAAAAATAATTTGTACTATTTTGCTTGAGTCTTGTATGAAATATATTTACCTTGTTGTGACCCAATGTACTTTGTTCTTTTACATTACGTGACTGAGGAGGAACCAAAACCGACTGCTTTTGCTATATTACAATAGACAGTATGTGACCTTGGAACACTCCTAACCGCAGGCTGAGACATTGTCACAGTGGCTCACAACACCTACACTTCTTTCCCAGCTTCTTCATCAGCAAGCGGGTGCAAAACATGTTTACCCCTCGACCTATGATGTACGAGCAAGACCCTGTCGCCCTACAGTCCAATGCTGAATTGTCAGAGAATTATTAACCTAGAAGGAAGTACAGAGAGATAATTAGCCCCACTCCACCTCCTCCTTCCACCCACACACACATACACACACACAGTAAAACCTGTTCACTTGACACAAGCAGCCGTTCAGGGGAAAACCCAAGACTAAAGATTGCTTAAGAACTCTCACTCTCACTCACTCACTCACTCACTCACTCAGACAGACACACACGCTGCAGTGAACTCTACGACTGAGAACTACGGCGCTAGCACACTCTCACTCAGACAAACACACACTCACTTACACACACACACACACACACACACACACACACACACTCTCTCCTCTCCCTGGTACGATGGCAAGTTGTAGACTGTGCATTCTGGCTGTGTTCTGCTCTCTCCTCCTCGTCACAACCTTCATCCCTACCATGCAATCAGGTGAGTGTACCCCCACTGACTGCTAACTTCTTCACTGTTAGTGGTTGTTGTCCATCGACACTTCCATATCTGCCCTAATGATGAGCTTCATGGTGACTGTAGAGATTAGTTTGTGTGCCACATTACTTGTTCAGACTGGGTATGTGTAATATCAATTTGGTGAGGAAGAGGCAGATGTCTCGTTTCGTTGTTGTTAGCGTGTCCTCTAAAACACACATACAGTATTCACACCTTATGTAACTGTGTATGTGTGTGTGTCTGTGTGTGTGTAGCAAGGTGCTGTCTGAAGTATTTACGGCATCCATTGCCATGTCGGCAGCTAAAAAGCTACACTGTCCAAACCATCACCTCTGCTTGTGACATCGAAGCCATTGTGTGAGTATATCCTCCAATCACATACCAGAGCAGGGAGTTGTTCACCCAATCAAAGGCCAGCATAGAGACTCTATATGTTATGTGAGATAGAGTGTTTATAGTGTGTCTGAAAGGTGTTTAGTGTGTTTAGTACCTGTATGTGAGAAGTGTGTGTGTGTGTGTGTGTGTGTGTGTGTGTGTGTGTTGACACAGTGTTGACAGTGTCATTGTGTGTCATTGCAGCTTCCAAACTGCAAGGGGCAGGTTTGTGTGTGCCGACCCCTCTAAGCACTGGACTCTGAGGGGGATGATGTGTCTGCAGTGAGTACACCTATACACCTGTTATATCTGTTACCCCCAGCTCTACTATCTATCTATTGTGTGTGTGTGTGTGTGTGTGTGTGTGTGTGTGTGTGTGCATGTGTGTTTAAATTGTATGGAGTGCATAGTGAAATTGAGTCAAAACCTCAACTTTAGGTGCATGTTTGTTCCTTCCAGACTCAAAAAGAACGGAAGATCTCCTCTGAAAAGAAGCACCTGATCCACTGAGGAGTGAAAGATTATCTTACTGACATTAAAGTACAGGATACATGTATTGTAGTATATACTTAAAATCCAATTATGTATAACTGATATTTACTTGACTAAGTGGCATAGTATAGTTATAACACAATACAAATGGATAACTCAAAAAAAAAAATCTTAAGTAGGTTTTGACTGACTAGCTTGCTTAAAAAGTTGGTTTATCAATGTTGTTGGTCTGTTTTATAAACAGAAGATGTGATATTCCTAATACTTCAGCAGATAACATTGTTTTCGCCAGAGTACCACAAAATATTTTTGTGTTGATGCTTATCTTCTCTCCAACTGTTAAAAGAGAAAAAGGGAACACTAAAAACTTTATTTACATGTTTATCAAAATGTATTGGTTTTACTAAGGTGTAAAACTGTAACCATAGAGCTGAATGAATAAATGACTTTATTTTACATGATTTAAAATACATATAGAGTTGCCTCGTCCATTTGTATGATCAATAGCAGAAAGATAATAAAATGTTTTGAAATTGTATGTGTTAAATGTGTATGTATGGAAGCATATATAACAGCACCAAAGTATAAGGCATGTATGTTCTTCTGATCCTGAATTGACTACTACCTTTCAGATTTTTCAGTAAATTCAGGCAAACCATAATCATTTACTTAAAATGTTTTTTGGGATAAAAAATAAGTTCAGAGCATGATGATTGTTACATTTGGGTTGTCAACACAAACACCAATCAATTAATGAATTAACCAAATCTAGTTCTGAGCTGTAAGGTTGCAACATTTGGTTGCCGCTGTCATGGCCTCTCCATCCCAGAGAGGATAGGGTTCTCCTCAGCAGGGCAGTCCCTGGTCTCCAGAGCCAGCCGGAGTTTCTGCCAGAAGACCCTGGTGTCTTCCCCAGCTCTGGACCAGCTCAGGTAGGTGCGTTTCTTCAGCAGCCTTCTCATGCGGTGGTAGGGAGAGAGCAGCTGGGCTGGGATCTCCTCTAGAAACACCAGGATCAGCACATCTTTCTGCTCGTCAAACAAACGGAAGCTGGAGAGAGGAGAGAAGAGAAGAGTGGGGGCAGGGTACAGTAAGTGAGTGTCTGTGTAGGGGAGAGTAGGTGCTCATGACCATTTGCTTTGCAGTTACAGAGAACATGGACGTGTAGCAGAAGCGGTTCAGTGCATACATGGGCTTCTCAGTGGTCTAATGTGCCCTTGAGTTGCACAATTTGTATACATTTATGTTATTGAACCTTTATTTATCAATGCGGGTCAGTTGAGAACAAATTCTTATTTACAATGACTGCTTGGCCAGTGACGACTGGGGAAAGAAGAAGATGCCATATAGTCAATACCTGGTTGGCCACATCAGTATATATAGAACATTAGACTCACCTGGCCACCTGGATCTCTCTGGAGCACCACTCACTCTCCAGGTAGCGGCGGCTGATCAAACAGATGGTCTTCCTGCTCCCGTAGATGGCCTCTGTGATGTTGTCTATGATGGGTTTGCCTGTAGAACATGGTAGAAATACATTATTTTTAAATTGGGATTTTCACCAACATTTTGCGACATCGTGTAGCTGTGTGACATGTAGCTGTGATATATAATGACAGGGTTTTAACCTTACTAGTCAGAGTTGCTCGTCACACACACACACACACACACACACACACACACACACACACACACACACACACACACACACACAGAACGACCTGGTGTGAAGTCCCGGTGGTGCAGACACAGTCTCCAGCCCTGCTCTCCCTCCAGCTGTGGCAGCAGCTCTCTCAGGACCCAGGGTTCATCATGAGTGTTGTAGGACACAAAGGCATCGTACTGATGAGGCTGGCACCTGTTCCTCAGCTTGGTGTCATAGAGATAAGCCAGCAGGAGGTGGTAGGCATAAACCACCTGCCATCTTAGAAAATGATAAATGAAAGACCCCAGCAGGGTAAGGAGCACCAGAAAGGTGGTAGAGATGTAGTAGAAGAAGCCTATGTCTATTGAACAGGAGTGGATGTCTAGGTCTAACAGTTTACTGTCCCTTAGATCAACTGGATAGCTGCAGGAAAAGTTATGACCGTTAACAACTTGCGTTTGGTTATTGTTTCCCACCCACTGAACGAACCAAGCATTGCTGCAATCACAGGCAAAAGGGTTTCCTTGTATGTCCAGGTAAGTTAAAGCGGGGATAGAACTTAGTACTTTATCATTGATCACTGAAAACTCATTATGTTGGACTTGTAAGAAATTGACCTGGGTGAGGTTGGCCTGTATAAGGAAATCTAATGACTTAAGGCCTGCTTTTGACAGGAAGAGTTTCTCAAGTTTTGGAATTGGGTGAAACAGCTCTGGAGAGAGGTCTATGAAGTTATTTGAGCTGATTTCAAGGTACCTCAACTGGGGTGTGTGAATGAAAGTGTCTAGTTGTAAGGATGTAAGATGAATATTCCTTGCTTTAAATACTAATAAATTTGTCAAACCTTCAAGAAAGTTGGATGGTAGATAAGACTTGAGTCTGTGATGCTGACTGAAGATTAAGAGGTTCTCTAGAGATGACAAGTTAGAGAAGGGTGGATGGATGTGTTCGTCCCTTTGATATTTTATACGATTGTCGATCAAGTTTAGATTTCTCAAGTTTGTTAACACACTGAACACACTGGCTCTAATTTGATCATGTTCTAAATCATTTTTTAACAGAATAAGTGACATAAGGTTGGCCAATCCCTCAAAGGCCCCAGGCTCCAGTTTTTTAATATGATTTTGCTGTAAAGTCAAATGCTTGAGAGACTTTAAGCTTGAAAAGTCTCCTTTTTTGATAGAGATTAATTGATTGTAGTCTAAATACAAAATCTCTAGATTTCGCAAACCACTCTTGAAAGCATTGCCCAAGGCCTGGATGTAGTTGTGTCCGAGTTTCAATGTTCTTAAGTCGCTCAAATCCTGGAAAACACAGTCTTCAACGTTTCTGATACAATTGTTATAAAGATACAGTTCTTTGAGTCTGGTTAGATTGCCGAAATCTGAGCAGCCTAGTTTTTTGATGCTATTGAAACTAAGGTCTAGGATTTCCAGGGTGGGGAGATTCCTTGTGGCATTTGGCACAGAAGAAAGTATGTTATGGCTACATTTAAGACTTCCCAGTTGCTGTATTGATCTGAATGCAAACTCAGAGAGTTGAGAGATATTATTATTTGATAGGCTAACTTCAGTCACCAGGGTACAGAACTGCAGAAGTTCCTCTGAGACAATATTGATGTTGTTGCTTCGTAGTTGGAGCGAGGTTAGTGTAGGTATATGGCAGGCAATATTGATGAGAGCCTTGGTCCTCTCTTCCCCCATTCCATACAGTGTCAGTTTACTAATCGAGGAGTTAACGCTCTGTAGAACCATCTTCATTCCGTCCAAGGACATGTTGACACTGCTCAAGTCAAGACTGGACACATTGCTCAGATAAGACTTGTTTTGAACATCCCAGACCATGCCATCCTTTTGACCACAGTGGGCAAGTTTTAATGTATTTAGTTTAGGAAAGATATCTGCTGTAATTCTGAAGATTTTAAGTGGATTGTTCGATACATCCAGCATCTTCAGCCATAAGGACGTGTTTGATATTTCCAAAGACTGAAAAGATGTGAAATAGTTCCCCATAATGTACAATTTTTCAATGTTTGGTATGTGTTGTAAGATGTGCTGGACTGTCTTTATGCAATCCAGCTTGTTTTTGGATAAGTCCAGAACCTTTAAATTGGAGAGAAACTGAAAGGTTGAGGACCCAATTATTTTGATATGGTTGTTGTAGAGTTGTAGCATTGATACTTTGGCAAGGCCCAGAAAAATGTGGTCTGAGAGGGACCTGAGTCTATTCTTTGCTAAATTTAGCACATCTAGAGCCTTCAAGTCAGCAAAAGCCCCATCATCCACTTGAGAGATATGGTTGCTGGACAAGTTCAAAGATTTTAGGGCAGATAGGTCTTTGAAATCCAGCTTTTTTATCTCTGTAATATTATTTTTAGAAATGTCTAAAAACATAACTATTGCTGGCGTGTCTTCTGGTATGGCTGTGAGGTTCATACAGCTACAGAGTACGCTCATGTTGATGGTGACATTTTGAGAGAAAGCGATCCTGCAGTTTTTTAGTGAGTACCCCATTACTGGATTAACAAGGACAAGACAATACAGCAGAAAGCAAAGAAAGACGCCCAGCTGAGGATATGTAGACCCACTTCCTGTTCCTGACATGGTTATCTTCAGTGTCATCATGAGTAGCTTAACCTGGAGGTTTAGGTAAAGCACAGAGAGCAACAATAAAATATGGCATACATCATGATTCTGGAAATATGACAGAATAAGAAACTGCAAACCTGTTGCAATTGCACATACATACATTTCCTAAACTGTGTGTGGTTTGTGTGGTGCTGGAATTATACAATGTTATTTATTTTACTACATACTGTAGCTTGATTATTCATTATATAAATATGTATTTTAACTACTATAGTAGTAATAGTAGTAATGGAGTTGAGTGGGGTGTTGTGATAAAAAATAATAAACCATGCTTATCACGAAACACCATTGCTATTAAATTACAGTGAGTACATGAGTAATTACAGTGTCATTACTATGTTCAATAACAGAAAAAATATGTCACAATTTTAAACATTTAGTGTCATCTGATAAAGAGATACTATAACCTTGGTTTGTATCAGGACTTAACTAAACACTAAAAAGGGTCACACTTTATTTGGATAGTCCCCTATAGTGGATCTACAGTTGCTCAGACTATCAACAAACTATCAACTGCAACTCTGTTGATTTGCAACAGTTTGCTAGGGTTAGGGCTAGGTTCCGGGTTATGTTTAGGGTTAGGATGAGGGTTAAGGTTAGGGTAAGGGTTAGGTTTCAGGTTATGATAGGGGTTAAGCTTAGGGTTAGGGCTAAGGTTAGTGGATAGTTTGTTAAAATGTTGTTGACAGTTAGTTGAACATCTACAAACAATTTATTTGGAACTATCCAAATAAAGTGTTACCCTAAAAAGTACTGACAACTGAACACATTTGGTTGTAGTGTACATACTGTTGATACATCCTCTGATAGTCTACGGTATTCTATGTATTCTCTCCATACAATAAAAATTTAATCTCAAATTAAATTCTGAAATGATTAATTAATTAATAGTTAATCATAGTTAATCATTTGATTAATCTCAATTGTTGTTGTATATTTGCTTGATAGACCTCCTTGTACGTTATCAAATTAATCAACATCAACATAAATAATGGATTCTCTGTTATCTCTAATGCTACTTATGTCATTGATACAATCAATACAACTTTATGTGAGGAAAATAGCTTTAAATCAGACAATGGTCAGTGTAATTAAGATATTATTTGGAAAAAAGACATCGCACAGCACAGGAGACAGACAACCCATAATAAAGAGAATATATTTAAAACAGTCATCATTATTATACTCACAATCATCAGAAGAGGACATGGTCATTGTGAATGCTTCTCCCTCTAGCATTGCACTGTGGTCATGCAAAATCATTCCAGTCACTTATGGTCACTTATGTCATACTTTCACTTCCATGCTCCAACCCTCATTTCCCCCCATTAAAGCCTGAAGGGCGATGCATACTGTATTTGTAAAAGAAAGTGACATTTTAGAGGGACGGTTCTGAATTCAAAATAAGTTTTAATGAGGCAGATTAGGAAGAGTAATTGTTTTCATCATCATATATAGATCATATAGATCATCATATATCATATATATCATATCATCATATAGAGACTAACACAAATAATAAGAAGTCAGAGCCAATATACAGGTTCCAACGTCATCACCACACCAAAGCACTGGAAAAAAATCAAAAGGTCGTCAGTTTTACTCACTTCCTCATTCATGGTGAGGCACTGTGAATGACGAAGTGAGTAAAAAATGATGTCTTTGGAATAAGTGACGAGTACGAGTGTGTACCCTGTAGCTTAGAGTTTAGACTCTTGGGACTATTCTATTGTACCAAGCAAACAAATCCAACAGTTTACGTATTGTATTTAAGTGTATTTGACATACAGTATGTATTTGATCTAGGTCTCACTAATACTGACTAATTCTACATTATGACAGTTAGGGGAGCATTGGACCAGACGAGAAAATAGTTTTCCAATGGAGGGGGGTGGTTGCGCTTACTTAAGTGGCGTGCCCTGCAGACTTTTGATGTAGGGCAGATGCAGATTAGAAGTCAATGGAAGTGTGAGTGCCTTGACTACATAACATAGCCACAATATCTGAGTCCGGTATTTATTGCTTGCAAACAAGAGACAAGAGCGTAACAGCAGCCCAGCGTAGATCCGGGTGTCCGTTCAGCAGAAATCTGAAGAGAAGATTATCAGGGTTGTCTTTTATACAGTTTAAACATAATGTTAGGCGCCGCCAAGGCTATCGGCTGATGGGCTTGTGTTTACGTGAGAGAGGGCGGGAGAGAACTAACAATGGGGAGACTTTCTTACTGATCACTCTGGGCTTTCTTACTGATTAATCGGCGTTCAACATTTCACACCTATTGGCAAGATATGTCTGTTCTCCCATTACTGCTCTTGCCCACCACTCCCTCTGAAATCACCGTTGTTCATATGGTAAATCATACAGTGCTTCTCAGAACAATGGCTATAGAACTTCAGAGGTGTGGCAAGAGAAAATGTAATCGCAGTATTTACACAAGTTGTATCAGTCATTTGAAAGTGTATAACTTGAAAATATTTTCCATAACATGGAGCAAACAAACAAACCAAGTTTCCTGTGAATTTGTAGAACATACATCTGAGATTACAGGGATAATCTTGAATGTGTCCCTCAGGTTGAAATTCAGTGAATTATGAGTATTATGCATAAGTGTTAAGAACAATTCCTCAATGTTTCCTCAATGTTAGCCTACAAGGTCTGCAAAGGCTGTAAAACTATCTTTTTAGAATTTTCCATGTGTAACTAAATGAAACTTGTAGATACACTGGAATGTATTGCATTACATTTTAATACAGATTACTGTACATAGATGAAGCCATTGCTTTTATTGGAATTGGTGCAGTTGAGACTTGAATTCCCAACCCTATTTCACTTGTGTAATTACACAAACCTCTCAACTCCATTGGTATGCACATTTTCTATGTACAGCGTTTATACAATGTTGTTACTAGAGTAATTACATCAATAACATGACCTAATGCATTCACAAAGCCTTGTTAATGCTTAATAAAACTGTAACAAATGGTTAATTACAGTATAAAAAAAAAAAAGCGAAAAGAGATTTTTTTATTGGATAGATACAGTGTAGAGAGACAGGAAAGTAAGGAGGAGAGGGTATGTCAGCAGGGCATGGGCCGAATTCGATCCCATGCTGACATGGGCATACTGTATGTGTGCACTGTACCACCCCAGTCCACTGGACCACCCCAGTCCACTGGACCACCCCAGGTCACTAATTACAGTAGTTATACATGTTTACTAAATCTTAAATCCTCATTAATGCCAGCTGGTATGTGGACATTATGAAAATACAAGTGCAGAACATTCTGGGGATTGCAAATTGACTACATTTTCGAGATTTTATCACTGAGGCAATACTGTTTGGTGGTTAGCTTTGATGGTAACACTTTACAATAAGGTACTCTTTGTAAAGGATTTATAAATGGTTGGTAATGAGTTAATAAATCATTTAAAACCAGTTTATTATTTATTATTGTTGTTATTTTAGTTATAACTTGAAGGATAAAGTTGTCCTCAGAAGGGGGCGGTGGAGGTGAAGAGGCTTTGCTACAGAAGATACTGGCTAGCTAGCTCGCCTCATCTGACATTGCTAGCTAGTGAGCTACACCAGTGGCACCACACAGCATATACTAGTAAACTTGTCCCTCTAGCTAATTGTGTACTATTGGCATTTAAACAACCACCTCTTTCAAGCTTACAACAAAGTCACACTGGTGTGGACCTAGCTAGGTAGCTCTATGTTAGCCAGTCATGACATCAGCATCAAATTGATATATCTAATTAGCTATAGTAAGTGTAGCTAGTTAGTAGCATCACCTTTGAAGTAAGCAATGTCATATACATTCTTAATTTTTTTCAAGGAAGCAGCAGACGAGAGCCTAGCGTAAATGTTATATATCATTAGATAGCTTTGACTAAATACTGATTAAAGACAGCAACACGAGGGAGTTGGCGGCTACAGTTCTACAGTTCAAAATAAAAATACTGCCCTATAAATGGTTTAAATGCTATTCATGCTGAACTGTAACCAGATAACCATATTCTGTAACGTACAGTACAGAGTGACCCAGTAGTAGCCATTAAATCCAAACCTACTGACCATGACCATCATTGCTTCAGACAATGATTTTTAGCTTGTTTATGTCTCTTTCATTATAACACTTGGACAACAATTTGACTATAGAGAAATATGTTCCAATTATTATAGTATTAGACAATAACTATGAAATATAATTGGTTATTAATTAATCAATTTTTACAAACATATTGTTTGTTTTAAATATTATCAAGTATTATAAAAGTCTATCCAGAGAGGCTTGGAGAACCTGCACCGTCCCAGGCTCAATCTGATTCTCCAAATGAGAGTATGTCCACTTCACTCACTCAGTTGATTTGAAGACTTGGATGTGACAGAGATGTGTCAATCAAGTAAGTTCACATGCATGAAGTCAAGTTGACATTAGACCCTCTATAACCTTGTTGTGAAATCCTTTGCAGAAAGTAGTTACAAAGGATTGGAAACCTGTTTGAAATGAGTGACACCTCACCACACGTGAAACAAATCAAATACTGAACCTAATGCCTTTACCGACTAGATTTTGTGTAGTGCACACTTCTGGCAAAACAGAATTCAGTTTTTCTTAAATTTTCATCAATGTTGCAAGCTAGCATCTAGCAACAACTCTAGGCAAAATAGTAGAAAAATGGCAAGATGACGCACATAACAACAAGCAATCATCTACAGGTATGTGGGGGAAGGTTCTTGGAATGTAACATCCAATGGAAAAGTGAGCACATTCTCCCATCGCTCCATCCAGGTTCAATTCAAGACAGATTGGGTAATCTAAAATTCTCTAGACCTCCAAAAGAGGCGTGAGAACGAAATTTGGAGGTATGGCTACGCAAGACTAGACCTCCTAAAATGTTATCATAAAGCATTGGCAAACTCACAGCAGGGAATTAACCATAGAAGCAGCCTAATATAAGGCATTGTCAGGTAAACTATCATTCCTTTTTCATAAGCCACATCTGAAAAAATATCCTGCTTTTCGGTTTGTTGCACAATCTAAAATGGATCTAAAATGATACAATGTATCATTATGATTATCAAAATCATATTAGCCATTGCTACTGCTGTTTTGCTCCCACCCAACATCCCATTTCCTGTTCCCTTATATCCCTAAAATCCATTCATTCCAAACACAAGGGGACAATAACCACAAGGATAAGTAAAAATAGCATTCAATAGGGAATATAAACTTAGAAGCAAATATTATCATAATGATATTGATTGCATTGATTTAATTAAGTTAATAATTCTAAATTAATATTTGAAAATTAACATAAATAACATGTAGCCTAAATAGCTCTTACAGGTACATTAATTAAGAGTAATTATACCCACAGTTAGTTAGTTCTCAAAGCAATTATGGTACTTTCGGTTGGGCTAAGCAGCTAGCAGTTGGCTGTTCGCCGCAGTTTACTAGCAGCAACTAAACGAAGTCCTGCAGTGCCAGTACCCTGACGTTGATTGACAGCTGTCAATCACAGGCCAGGGATCTAGTAGTGCAGTGTTTGGAAAACGATAAACTACCAAGCAAGATACAGTAAGTAGGGTTTTAATCCCAGGACACCGCTGTTGCACTTCAAAGGCGCCGCCGCACCGTATACGCGGTGTGAAGTGCTGCCGAAAGCCACCACAAGGTGGATGTTTGAAAAGAGAATGGCTTGCTTTATCAGATCGATTGGCAAAGCGAAATAGCATATTCTCATGCTCATAGGATATAATGTTTCTCAGTTGATTCCGCGCATTTCAGCTATATGGACATAAATATGTTCAACGTGAAGTCAGAGCGGTGCCATAGCGGAGTGTTCAAATGTGAAAAATCTAATTTATTATAGCAGCTCATGAATTGCAGATCACGCATTCTCTCACAGCGCAATATACACTTTATTAGGTACACCTGTTCAACTGCTCGTTAACGCAAATATCTAATGGTGTGGGGGATATTTTCTTAGCACACTTTGGGCCCCTTAGTACCAATTGAGCATCGTTTAAACGCCACAGCCTACCTGAGTATTGTTGCTGACCATGTCCATCCCTTTATGACCACAGTGTACCCATCTTCTGATGGCTACTTCCAGCAGAATAACGCGCCATGTTACAAAGCTCACATCATCTCAAACTTGTTTCTTGAACATGACAATGAGTTCACTGTACTCCAATGGCCTCCACAGTCACCAGATCTCATTCCAATAGAGCACCTTTGGGATGTGGTGGAATGGGAGATTCGCATCATGGATGTGCAGCCGACAAATCTGCAGCAATGATGCTTTCATGTCAATATGGACCAAAATCTCTGAGGAATGTTTCCAGCACCTTGTTGAATCTATGCCACAAAGAATTAAGGCAGTTCTGAAGGCAAAAAGGGGTCCAACCCGGTGCTAGCAAGGTGTACCTAATAAAGTGGCCGGTCAGTGTATAATGGACGCAAGAACTCATAAGCTACTCTTCCAATAATTAATCAGGCGGTAATGTTTGTAAACACACTGTAAACATATCCATCATGCCCAACGATGCCTCCTGATGGTGGTTTTGACGAGGTGAATGACCTGAAAAAACATCAACTTCGGCCTACTGTACAGCTCAATCAACAGAATGCTCCACGTTTTTCCAGAAATAAATGTCAATTATATGAATTGTTTATTGTCAGTTTATTTCAAGGTACAGTATGTGGCTGGCTATAGCTACTATTGGCCAACAATTTTAGCAAGGTTGGTTATAGCCAGCCATGTCTACTATTTAGTTTATCATGGTTTTGTATAACAGTACGAGAAATGTTCATAATATGTGCTGAACTGCGAATAAATGATTTGTTTGGAGGCTGTTACTGTAGCCATGCATGGAAGGGGCCATGCTAACTCTGCGGTGGTGGGAGAGAACAGCTGGGCTGGGATCTCCTCTAGAAACACCAGGATCAGCACATCTTTCTGCTCGTCAAACAAACGGAAGCTGGAGAGAGGAGAGAAGAGAAGAGTGGGGGCAGGGTACAGTAAGTGAGTGTCTGTGTAGGGGAGAGTAGGTGCTCATGACCATTTGCTTTGCAGTTACAGAGAACATGGAAGTGTAGCAGAAGCGGTTCAGTGAACGATGTGTTATGAGTATCCATGTTTGACCTGATAACCAGCAAATACATGGGCTTCTCATGGTCTAATATGCCTTTGAGTTGCATAAGATGCCACATAGTCAATACCTGGTTGGCCACATCAGTATATATAGAACATTAGACTCACCTGGCCACCTGGATCTCTCTGGAGCACCACTCACTCTCCAGGTAGTGGCGGCTGATCACACAGATGGTCTTTCTGCTCCCGTAGATGGCCTCTGTGATGTTGTCTATGATGGGTTTGCCTGAAGGAATACATTATTTTTTAATTGTAATTTTCACCCACATTTGCAGGCTATGTATAAAGGCTAGATAAGAAATGTAGCTGCACCTCTACACTGTAATATTTTGTCTTTGCCAGTGGACATTCTATGATGTTGGAGGTGTGCCATTACATATTGTGTTCTGTTCTGAATTTTCTCACCAGAGAGAAATAGGTGAGTCATCTGTGCAAATCCTTACTAGTCAGAATTTCTAACACACACACACACACACACAGAACGACCTGGTGTGAAGTCCCGCTGGTGGACACAGTCTCCAGCCCTGCTCTCCCTCCAGCTGTGGCAGCAGCTCTCTCAGGACCCAGGGTTCATCATGAGTGTTGTAGGACACAAAGGCATCGTACTGATGAGGCTGGCACCTGTTC
>NC_139655.1:24793338-24800838 GCF_951799395.1 Argentina silus | reverse complement strand
GCCGCGCAAAGCCACCCACGGGGCGCGTGCTCGATTTAATCATCTTCCCTCCCGCTACTTGAGAGAGAGAGAGAGAGAGAGAGAGAGAGAGAGAAAGAGAGAGAGATGACAGTACCAACGTTGCTGCGTATTGAGATCAACCCCCGGTGCGTGTTTTCTCCTCAGTGAGACAGACTGTACAGAGCTCTCCTCCTCTCGGGAGCAGACGACGGGCGCGCGGGGAAGGGAGGGTACCGGGAGAGACCGCGAGAGGCTCCAGTCGGGCGACACATGTCAGACAGGCGCGAGCTGAGGAATGTATCGGATGCCACTGCACACACACTCGGGCTGTCCCGCGCTATGCTGCGCGCTCTAACGACTCCGCACTAACGGGAGACAGACTCCCGCGGACAGAGGGACCAGACGGATTGGACATCGAAGAGGAGAGGGACTGGGCGACGGGCTTGCTCTCTCACGCGCCGCGGAAAGTGTAGGCTATAAAGTTTCCCAATGGCGTTGGTGATGGAGCCAGTGAGCAAATGGAGCACTAGCCAGGTGGTGGACTGGATGAAAGGTATGTTGTCATTGTTAAGTGTGTGTGTGTGTGTGTGTGTGTGTGTGTGTGTGTGTGTGTGTGTGTGTGTGTGTGTGTGTGTGTGTGTGTCAATGATGACAATACTCACCGCGTGCGGAGGTGGAAGCACGCTGCATTGTGTTGTGTGGGTGGTGTGTGGTATCAGCGTCATCATCATCGTTACTGCGCGAGCCCCTATTCGCACACCACCTATTGATGACCGAATGTGTATGTGTGCGTGTGTGTGTCTGTCTGTGTGTGTGTCTGTGTCTGTGTGTGTGTGTGTCTGTGTCTGTGTCTGTGTCTGTGTATGTGTGTGCGTGTGTGTGATGATTCAGTGTTTTATACAACAAGCTTGATATTTAAACCTGAGACTTGAACAGGACTCTCTGCTTCAACTGAAGGTAAATGGCTAAATCTACAAATCACTTAAAGCTCAGCACTATCACACAGCTGAGCTTTAACATATACACATGTTACAAAAACAGATTAATTGATGCACCCCATAGTACATCATGACTTCCTGCACAAACATTGACTTTCTGCCCGTAGGAAAGTTTGCAGAGGTAATGAAAAATTAAAAAGACAAAGCTAAACTATTCAATCAATCCAATTCAATATGTATTAGGACTAGTGACAATACAGAATACATTGTCAGAGTAGTAAATATACTGTACTGTACATCCGCCATACGCTATCCACATTAAAGATTTGAGCTGCAAATGGCCATGATAAAGACAGTTCAATGGAGAGCTGTTTTGGTCCAAACAAAGCCCTTTCTAAAATCTGGTGTTGTGGTCGAGCATTAGCCTTTACGTACCTATTTTACGTTTTGTTTGTTCACAAGGATATGCACATATTTGCCGCTATTAGAAAACGTAGCATATGTACGTTTTCACAATTTCTGTATAGCCGAAAGAGAGCGGCAATGCGTACAACTACACGCTTCACCTTAAAGTACTAGTATGTAAACCTACAGTATGCAGGACTCTCCACCAGAGCATGTGAGCAGTGCGGAGCGTGAGCAGAGCGGACGTCATTTGACCGGAGTGTGGAGCGGGTATTCAACACGTTGGATTGTCGGCCTTCTCTTCCGCCCCAATTTCGCTCCAATACCGCTCACATCACAAGCTCAGGGCATGATCTGACCAAAATATTGTGCAGGTATTCCAATACATCTTGCATGGAAATGTGTTTAGTCAATGACATGATAAAGAAACGTGTTTAGTCAATGACATGATGCCACGCCAGCCTTCCTACTAGGCCTACTGCCTTCCAACTCAGTGTCACTTTCACTTTCATGACTGAGCAAATGGTCTGTTTCTCATTGCTTTAAAACAAATATAGTAAACACTTTTATGAAGTCGGTGTTTGTTAAATGAGTTACGTTCATGTTTGAAACAAAGAAACAAATGGAGCGAATTTTGAGTGACAATCTTTTTTCTGTGAGCGGTGAGTGGTTTTGGAGTGAGGGAGTGGAGCGCAAGCACAGCCTCATGAGCAAGGAGCGACATCTCCAACTGCTCAACTCCGCTCACATGCTCTGCTCTCCAGGGATACGTCCATCCAACCATGAGATGAAAGATCCAATTTGTTAGATTTGTTTACCTATCGGTTCTGTAACATTTATCTGAACACTGGTGCAAACTCTTCATGTGTAATGTGTAATCTGGACAGTTGGGCCTTGAACCAGCAAACCTGTGTCTTTAGGCACTAGTGAAGAAAGGGAACAAATGTCCGCTCCTTATGTGTTCTTTTATACAGCAATGTTATACCTGCTTCATTAGAGATACACAATATACAGTGTGTGTGTGTGTGTGTGTGTGTGTGTGTGTGTGTGTGTGTGTGTGTGTGTGTGTGTGTGTGTGTGTGTGTGTGTGTGTGTGTGTGTGTGTGTGTGTGTGTGTGTGCGTGCAGTGAGTGGGTGGATGGTGAGCTGTTCGTCTCAGACCGTCTGTGCAGAACAGCTGACAGACACACACTCTGAACAGAAGGCTCCACCCAGGCGCATACACAAGCACACACACACACATACACACACACACACACACACACACACACACACACACACACACACACACACACACACACACACACACACACACTCACAGACACACACACGTGGCATGTCATCCAGTGGTATTTGGTCCATGTGGGCTCTCTTGGGTGTGTCTGTGGTGACAGTGGAATATGATATTATACTGTGTGTGTGTGTGTGTGTGTGTGTGTGTGTGTGTGTGTGTGTGTGTGTGTGCGTGCGTGCGTGCGTGCGTGCGTGTGTGTGTGTGTGTGCACCGTACAGTACAGTATGTTGTACTGCACAGCACAGTTCTGGACCAAAGATTTGGGCTTGTTTACATAGTTACAGCCTAGCATTAACACGGCTGAGGGCGTAACAATGGGAGTGGTAACCCCTGTTGCTCAAATTAGCATAACGAAATCACTTCACAGACATCAAATCAGCACTGCTAGCTACATAATCCCTTCAGGGGTTGAACATGTGTACAATATTGGAAGTATGGGACATATATGAGACATATCGGAAAGTAAAAGAGAGGAGGGAAGATGAGAGGAATGGGGGAGAAGAGAGGAGGGGAGGGAAGAGGAAAAGGGGAGGGGAGGAAAGCAGATGAGAGGAGAGACGATAGGGACAGGAGAGGAGATGACAAGAGAGGAGGGGAGAGGAGAGCAGAGGTGAGAGGGGAGAAGATGAAAAAAGAGAAGACAGTTACAGAGAATAGAGACGAGACAAGAAGAGAGGACTGAAGACTAATTAAACAGAACAAGCATTTCAACATAAAAGTAAACACATCTTACCATTTTTGGAAAGTCAATGTACTAAAGTGACTTAGTTACAATGTAACAACATTCAACGTTCTGATGTTGCCACACTAGTTGATATGCAGTTCCTTTGGGGTGATTTAGGCGTGATGTTTACACATTATGTAAAAGACGTGAGTCACAGTGGGCTGTGTTCATCTGGTCATGGCCCGGAGAGACACTATGGACATGTACTTTCGTGGAAGATGATGTGTTCGCCTGACTAAAGCTAACTGTAGAATGACCACCACTAAATTGTGTGTGTGTGTGTGTGTGTGTGTGTGTGTGCGTGTGCGTGTGCGTGTGTGTGTGTGTGTGCGTGCATGTGTGCGTGTGCGCGTGTGTGTGTGTGGGAGTGTGGCTTGCCTGCTGGTGTGAAAAGTGTGTCTCTGTGGGAGTTGAGTGTGTGAGTCAGCAATGAATCACTCAGTTCGATACCATCCACACGCACACACACACACACACACACACACACACACACACACACACACACACACACACACACACACACACACACACACACACACACACACACACACCTCCTGGTGTCCTGCTTACTGTACTCTAGGTTACAGTAGATGATAATATTGTGTGGAGGAGATTGGAGGGAGTTAGTGTACTGGAGTTCTTTGGGCGTGTGTGTATTTTAGTGTGCATGCCTATGTGTGTGTGTGTGTGTGTGTGTGTGTGTGTGTGTGTGTGTGTGTGTGCGCGCGCGCAAGCGTGAGTGCGTGCATGCGTGCGTGTGTGTGTTTATCTCTCACTGTCTCTGATCAGTATTCAGGTCTTCTTCCTCTCCTCTGTTGCTGACAGTGATAAACGATGCAGATTAACACTGAACTCTCTCTTTCTCTCTCTCTCTCTCTCTCTCGACACTCACCCTCTCTCAACTCTTTCTTTATCTTTATCTCCCTCGACTCTTTCTCTCTCTCTCTCTCTCTCTCTCTCTCTCTCTCTCTCTCTCTCTCTATCTGTCTCCCTCCTCTCTCTCAATCTCTCTTTCTCTCTCTCAACTCTGTCCCTCTCTCTCTCTCTCAGTGACAGTAACACTCTGCCACATCGTTATCATCAGCTTCACATCTGAATAAGTAGATAACAGCAATCAGCAGCAATTAACATCATTAACAGATCTGTCTATCAGCCCCACTGACACAAACACAAACACAGACATGAGCTCAGCATGATGTCATCATTAATGGCCCGTTCAGTGTGTCATCATTACTGGGCCCTGTTCAAATACTATTAAAATGGGCCCCTCCTTCATTTCTTCCCTGGGAATGATTATCCAACATCATTGGCTAGCTTTATTCAATCCTGTTATGATAGATGAGTGATTGCTCCAAGGAAGGAATGAAAGATGAAAGGAAGGCAGGAAGAGAGGAAGGAAGGAAGGAAGGAAGGGAGGTAGGATACATACCAGTATTCATAGGACCCCTCGCCTCTCACTCTCTCTCCTGTATGGGGAAGGGTTGGGCCAAATCACAAAACAAACCGGTTACCTCTTTACCCGAAGGCTGGATTGCGTCAGGATTGTGTGTGGATATCTGAGAGGATTGGATAGGTGTATTCAGAATGGTGAAATTCCAGATAATCAATCAAAGACAGAGAGAGATGTTGAGCCTCTATACCCTTTCAGATCTATGTGACAGGCGGGGTTCAAACCTGCGTCTCCCATGTGGACTACCCAAACATCTACCATTAGGCCAAACATCTGCATAAAGTGCCTACGTGGTAGGGGTCAATTTGGGATTGAGTTATATATATATATATAGTACAGTATGTGTGTGTGTGTGTGTGTGTGTGTGTGTGTGTGTGTGTGTGTGTGTGTGTGTGTGTGTGCGCATGTGCGTGTGCATGAGGGGAGGGGACCGGGGTGGAATGTTAGCGGGCCGACAAATGCTGTTTCTATGTGTACGCTGTTGACAGACAGAATGTGTGTGTGCATTTCTGCAGCTGCTGTACAAGAGATCTCTCTCCTCCTTGTTTTCTTTCTCCATTCTCTCTCTCTTTCTCTGCCTCTCTCTTTCCCCCCTCTCTTTCTCTCTAATAGTGCCGTTATGATGGATGAGTGTATTATGAGTCTCCGACTAGAAGCTGGGCAAATCAATGCCTATTCCTTAGAATAGTGTGCTTGTTTATTTGTGTGTGTGTGTGCGCGTGTGCGTGCGTGCGTGTGTGCGTGCGTGCGTGCGTGTGTGTGTGTGTGTGTGTGTGTAGGGGGAGTTTTTCATAACCATGTGAAATGAAAACCTTATGGGCCCTAGTTCTAACTTTATTACAGTATGAGGCTATAATATTGGGTATATTCATGTGAATATATCCAGAGTTGTTGCAGCTATGGAGGATGAAGCTCTGAGCTATTTTTTCCTGCTGATCTGGCATTTATTTGACTCAGCAAACCCACTCAGACCAGAACCAAAACACACACACACACACACACAGACACACACACACACACACACACACACACACACACACACACACACACACACACACACAACTCACACACACAAATGCACTGTCAGACAATAGAAATGCGAGCAAAGCCTCACCTGGACAGTTGCCTGGACTTTCAGTCCCCCCTCTCGGTCGAGCTGTGTTTAGTGGATTCATCAATAACAGAAAAACAATGTCTTTTTCTCACTTGAAACGTGTGGTGTCAAGCTCTTACCAGGTCAGGTTCTCACGTAGCCCAGACAGCCCAGTGGCTTCACAGTTAGCAGGATGCTCCTCACCTTTAACCCCCTTTATGTCCACAGCTAGGATTGTCTCTACATAGACCAGGATTAGGAGAGCCACCTAAGGGTGAAACCAGGAGAAAACGACTGAAGTTCCCAAAACACAGACAATTCAGTCTCAATCTCTAAACCTTGAAGGCTTCAGTCTAAACCACCATGTATCATTTGTGTGTGAATTGAAATAATGTGTTACTGTGTGTGTTTCAGGTCTGGATGACTGCCTGCAGCAATATGTGTGTGTGTTTGAACGTGGAGGTGTGTGTGGAGAGAGGTTGTTGAGGATAAGCCATGCAGAGTTGGAGGAACTGGGGGTCTCTCGTATCGGACATCAGGAACTCATACTGGAGGCTGTCGACCTCCTCTGTGCTCTGGTGAGTGTATGTGTGTGTGCGCGTGTGTGCGTGTGTGTGTGTGTCTGTCTATCTCTTTCTTTCTCTCTCTCTATGTCGTCTCTCTGTTGTGTACAATGCCTGTAGGTGAATGTCAGAAATTTGGCCTAGGCAAAGTGTGTGTTTGTATTGATGTGTATGTGTGTGTGTATATCCAAAGTCAATGATGTTCAGAATGTAATCCACTGTGTGTTTGTGTGTGTGTAGAACTCGGGCCTGGAGACAGAGAGCGTGAGGACTCTGGCCCATAAGCTCGGCGCTTCAGCAAAGAACCTCCAGAACTTCATATCGGGGCGCCGTCGCAGCAGCCAATCAGAAAGCAGATCCTCGCGCCGCCTTCCTAACGACCTCCTTACCTCTGTGGTCGACCTCATCACAGCTGCCAAGAGTCTACTGGCCTGGCTGGACAGGTAACACTCACTCACACACACACACACACACACACACACACACACATTCATTGTTTTATATTTATTGTTTACATCAAACATTTAATTGTTTTATATTACTTCTTTTGTTAGCAGAGCATATGCATGGTAAATGTGTCCAGTGATGCGACAGTATAAACAGTATAAACAACCAGGTGGTCATTGCAATTCAGATTGACTTGTATAGCATTTGAAAGTAGGATGACTCACCTGTACAGTCTCTACAACCCTACCATGCACACTCTCTCTCTCTCGCTCTCTCTCTCTCTCGCTCTCTCTCTCTCTCTCTCTCTCTCTCTCTCTCTCTCTCGCTCTCTCTCTCTTTCTCCCTCCCATAATTCTCAGCGTTGCTTCAACGTTGGTTAAAAGACCAGACTGCATCTACACCCACACTTGTCCTTGGGCAACGTGCACACACTCACACACACACACACACACACACACATGCAAGCACACACTCACACACACACACACACACACACACATGCAAGCACACACAGACACAGACACACAGACACACACACACACACACACACACACACACACACACACACACACACACACACACACAC
>NC_139655.1:24763338-24788338 GCF_951799395.1 Argentina silus | reverse complement strand
CTAGTTTCTAGTACCATTGATGAGCCTGGCCCTTTGTGTTCAGTTCAGTTACTATTGCAGCAGCTAGTGGTAATAATAGGCCATTGGGAGCCATGGGGGAACAGAAGAGAGGAGAAAAGTGTAAGGAATCTATTAATAAGAACCTTAATAACCCCTCCCCCTCCCGCTGTGTCTCTGCAGCCAACCAGGAGTCCTGGCAGCGGCTCAGCCACACCTTCAAGCACACCCACTAAAAGCTCAGCCCTTCAAGAGCTCTTCATTCCCCCACCTCCAGCTGAGCCATACACACCCAGGTGTGTGTGTGTGTGTGTGTGTGTGTGTGTGTGTGTGTGCATGTAATGCCAGGTATCAAAGGTTCACCTCAGAACCTTGATTTGAGATCATTGCATAAGCAGAGAAAGAGGCTTTGATATAAGTATACGTTAGCAATATGGCTAAAACTCTATCCTATCTGTCAGAGGGCAAGGTGGAGCTATTCCATTGCTGATTCATATCTGATCAGTGTTTGTTTATGTATCTTTGTTTGTTTTGTGTGTTTTCTTTGATGTAAATACTGCTTTTGTTGTTGCCATAGAGATGAGACGGGGACCTTGTCTGGCGATGAGGCATCTCGTAACCACAGCGTTGTTGCTCTCTCCAAGCGCTCCGAGTCCCCCAACTCCTTCTTGGATCAGGAGTCTCGCCGACAAGAGGAGGAGGAGCCTATCTACTGCACCACGCCCACCTACGGTACTCTCTCAGGGTGTGTGTGTGTGTGAGAGATTGTGTGAGTACTCTGTTGTTGTTTCTTTCATCACAATCACCATCTTAATTGTTATCAGGAGAAGTGCTGTTTCATCAAGGGATCGTGTTCTATCATTTCCAAGCGTATGGACCAGGTTGTCTGTCCTCAAATAAATACAGAAGCTAGCTCTGTTCTCAGATACAGTAAAAAAAACAACCCTTAAAAAAACAAGCCTGAGCAGCAACGGAAAACAAAGTAATCGCACTGCAGTTCTGCAGACAAGTGCCGGTGTGTCAGCTGGGTTTAAAAGTGTGTGTGTGTGTGTGTGTGTGTGTGTGTGTGTGTGTGTGTGTGTGTGTGTGTGTGTTTGCAGGCAGGCTGAGGCCTATCTCCATGCCTGCCGAGTGTAACTGGGTGGGCGATTATGAGGATCCAGCCAAGCTGAACAGAGAGAACCGCCGAGGTGAGTTCGTGTATGTGTGTGTGTGTGTATGTGTGTGTGTGTATGTGTGTGTGTGTATGTGTGTGTGTGTGTGTGTGTGTTTGTTGTCTCTCTGGGCGCCTGCTAGATTCTGTTAAATGTCTCTGTCTCTCTGTATTATGTTGAGATCAACACACTCCCTCTCACTCTGCCAGGCGGTATTACAGAGAGAGAGGGGAAGGCATAGGGTTAGGGATGAAAGAGAGAGTGGAAGACATGGAGAGACAGAGAGAGAAAAAGAGAAAAAGAGGTAGAGCGAGATAGATGTACAGTAAAAGGATAGAAAGATGTAGAGAGAGACAGGGAGGGAAAAATGTAGAGAGGGAGTGAGAGAAAGAGAGAGGCGAGGAAGAGTGGAAGAGGCAGAAACAGAAACGTTCTTCCTGACCTCCACCTGAATCACTCACACTGTTGCTATGGAAACGCTGACAGCAGCTCTGCTGAATGTGTCACCTCCCATTGGCTGCTGCCTGGCAACCAGGGGAGGAGAGGGTTGGAGCAGAGGATGGGAACCCAGGTGGTCCTGCCCATCGAGCTCAAGTCTAAGCTCAGGTGTTGAGCCGGGTTATTCATCAAGCAAGCGCACAGTAGTCCACCGAACCATCTCTGTTACACACACACACACACACACACACACACACACACACACACACACACACACACACACACACACACACACACACACACACACACACACAGATGTATTCCGCTAAGTATGACAAAGTGGTACTGTATATTGTGATTGAGGACTTAGGTTTGATCAGTGTCTTGTGATTCGGTGTTCCGTAGAAACGTCTCTGCTGCGCTACGTGGGATTGTCTGGTGGAGAGGAGAGGGCAGGCTCTGAAGACTACTCCGCCCACACTGGGAGGAGCCAGAAGCGTGACACTGGCAAACAGAACAACGACACAGGCAGACGCACCAAGAGGCGGAGCCACCACAGTCAGAGCCCCTCCCATTATGTCCTTCAGTCCAATCGGAGGGAAGTCACACCCATAGACCCAGCCTCCCACTACCATGTAAGTGTCCTCAATTTGGTCCTAAAGACCAGCATACTATATGCACATTAAAAATCACTGAAACTGCATTGAACATAATGACAAAGTAGAAAACATTGTCTTGTTTTGTAGAAAACATTGTCTTGTTTTGTAGAAAACATTGTCTTGTTTTGTAGAAAACATTGTCTTGTTTTGTTTGTTTTGCAAATTTTGCTTCACAAAAGTATATTTTTTAAGCATATAGTGTATATTTTTTCTAGCATGATTCGAGGTCATATTAGCTTGGTCTGCAGTGACCTAACAGGTTTTGACTGCATGCCCTTGTGTACTGTAATTTTGTCTCAACGGCGTGTGTAGTTTGTGTGTGTGTGTGTGTGTGTGTGTGTGTGTGTGTGTGTGTGTCTCTGTGTGCATATGGAAGCAAGTATGGCAGATGGTCAGTCAGTGGGTGTGGGCGGGACTC
Organism: Argentina silus; assembly: GCF_951799395.1. NCBI lineage: Eukaryota > Metazoa > Chordata > Actinopteri > Argentiniformes > Argentinidae > Argentina > Argentina silus. The sequence goes on along the minus strand of NC_139655.1, from coordinate 24,785,672 downwards.
TGTCATCTGTCATGCTGAGCGCAGGGTAAGGATTGGCCAGACTCCAGCTTTGACACGTGTAAGGCTGTGACATCACTGTTGGTCTCTGGCCCTGTCTGACCAGGGGCTTAATCAGGAGGTTATAAAGGTTAAAACATCACAGATAGAAATTTGATCTTCAATCTGAATGAATGTTACATTCAATCCTGACTACACCCTGGGCCTCTCTCTCTCTCTCTCTCTCTCTCTCTCTCTCTGGTCCTTCTCTCTCTGTTCTATGTTTAGAGGTGTGAGAGGTGCTACTGGGTGTTGGAGTCCTCAGTGAGGGTGACTTTTACCTCTACTCCCCTGTGTGTGTGTGTGTGTGTGTGTGTGTGTGTGTGTGTGTGTGTGTGTGTGTGTGTGTGTGTAGTGTTTTGCCACCCCCACCTCTCTCCTCCTCTCACCGAGATCTGTCATCTCTTATATCCCATGAATTTGTGCAGTGAACAGAGTCCGCTGATTCATCCTGACACTCTCTCTCCTCCTCTGTCTCTCTCTCTTCCTCTCTATTCCTCTCCCTCTCTTTCCCTCTATCTCTCTCTCTCCTCCTCTGGCTCTCTCTCGTCCTCTGCCTCTCTCTTCCTCTCCCTCTCCCTCTCCCTCTCTTTCCCTCTATCTTTCTTTCTCCTCCCCTGGCTCTATCTCTCCTGCTCTGCCTCTCCCCCTTCTCTCTCTTTCCCCTTCCCCATTGCTATCTCGCTCTCTCCTTCTATTCCTGCCCCCCCCTCTCTCAGACATACCAGCAGTCCTCCTCCCTTGCATCCAAGACCAGGAGGAAGAGTAAAGGTGAGAGGATCATCAGTCATTTACTGTCTATCTTGAGCTGCTCATTCTCATTCACTCTGTATCACTTAGGCTATTCCCTCCTTCATGATCTCCCCCTCCCGCCCTCATGATCTCCCCCTCTCCACTTTCCTCCCTCATCATTATACCCCACCCCCATTTCCATCCTCTTTTTAAATTGTTTTATTATATATTTCTTTCATTTTTCAAAAACACAAAATACAATTACGCATACAAGACATATGAATAGGGTGTGTTGTCTCTGACAGTGGAGGGTCTGGGTTGCTGCAAAGACAAAAGAAAAACCCACAAATGGACTACTACAAACACAAATACAATTTCCGTCAAATCATGTCAATAGATTCTATAAACAAATTCAAATAAAACAAATTATTTTGCCCAAGAAGCCATGCACTATATGAGGCTGCTTGTGGTAGAATGTGGTAACACCATCATACCAAGGCTACTGTTAAATAAACTTTTCACCCATATGCAATCATGTAGCAATGTTAGATGATGAGCATCAATTGACAACCTTGAGTCAACATTGAAAAATAACCATCACCTAATAATATCTAATAAACTGTTAATTTCAAACAACATTTGACTAAAACAATGTCAATCCAAGATTGCAAAAGCTACAGAGCTCCAGCATTTGTGTTTGGACCTTTAGAAAAACATTAAAAAAACGATACTCTCACAACTGTTGTACAACGTCAGTTTGATTCGTTTTTAACTGTTGCACTGTAATAGTTTGTGTCTGAGATTAACAGTTGTAGATTTTCATACAAAAATGAAACCATTCTTTACTATCTAACTCCGATTGTGGACGGTGCTCCTATTTCTGTCTGATACTATCAGTGTTTACAGAAATACCATATATATATCTTAGAAATACATTTAGTGTTGTTTTTAATTATTAAGTAATACATCAATAGAAGGTGTGGGCTCCATCCTTGTTTAAAATGTACCATATGTCTAACTTGAAGAAATCTAAATACATGAGTAGGGGGAATGCCATATTTGTTCTGTAATTGATTGAAATTCAACATTTTAATTTTGGAAAAGTCATACCACGGTTTAAATGTGTTAAAAGAGGATAAAAAACCGGGGATTTTTTTTTGGGGGGGGGGGGGTAAAGGAGAAAGAGATTATTTATAACCCAATATCTTGTTAGACTGTCTCCATATTTGAAGGATGTTAAAAATGACTGAGTTACATGTAATCTTTTTAACATCCTTTAAACCAATATAGGGCAGATATTTCAACCCATAGTGGAAAACATAAGAAGCTTCTATTTTAGCTCATTAACCTGATGTGTTGTAAAGCCATTGCTTAATCTGTGCAATTGTGCATTAGAGTAAAATATCATCAGCATACAAAGACATTACATCATTTTCATTATAATTTGAATACCCCTAATGCTTTTATGTGACCTGATCAACACTGCTAGAGGTTCTACGGCCAGAGCAAACAATCCAGGTGAGGCCGGACAACCCTGCCTTGTACCACGTGACAACAAAAAGGGAGTGGAGTATTGAGAGTCCTAACTACTGCAATTGGAGTGTTTGAATCCAAGATGTAAAAATTGGACCAAAGGTAACTTTTGCTAATACAGACATGAGGTCCTTCCATTCAACTCTGTCGAATGCTGTTTAAACATAGGGATTGCCAAGATCATTAATATGGGAAAGAATATTGAAATATTTACATAAATTGTCTGAAGAAAAACAACCCTGGACAAAACCAGTCTGGTCCATATGTATGAAATTAGTTATTTCCTCTTCCAGCCGCTGAGTTAGGGCTTTAGCAATCATTTTTATCGTCCACGTCAAGAAGCAAAATTGGCCTGTAGGAGGTGCACAAGTGGTCTTTATCAACAGAGTAATGTTTTTTTTTGTCAACAGAGTAATGGCTGCTACACATAAGGATTGGGAAAGTTGCTTTTTTTCCAGACAGGTGTTAATCATGGGGAGATAATAGCTCATTAAACGTTCAGAGCATTGCCTATACAACTTGATGGGAAACTCTTCCAACTCAGGAGCCTTCCCATTTTGGAGTAGGCCCATAGCTTTCAATATTTCGTCCACAGATATGGGTTGTTCTAAGCTTAACCTCTCTTCCTCTGTCAGAGTTGGCAAAGGAATATTTTCTAAAAAGGTATGAAGTGTTTCTGAATTTGACTGAAAACAAGATGTATAAAGATCACTATAATATGACCTAAAAGTCTCATTAATCTGGAGAGGTCACCCATTCTTACACTTCCATCTGCTTTTCTTATTTTTAGAATTGTTTCTTTCTGATTCTTTTTTCTATCTGCCAAGCCAACAATTCACTGGCCATTTCTCCTTGTTCTACATATTTTTGCTTTGTTTTTTTAATTAATAATTCAGTAGCATAGGTATTTATAGAACTATATTTCATGTTTAAGTTGTCTATCTGACAGAGGACCAAGTGATGGTAACACACATAGTGAATTATTGATTAGATAACAATGATAAATTAAATCTCCATGGCTTGGGCGAGATGGGCAACCCTTCAAACTCAATTGAAAAACAAAACAAAAAGGACAAAAACAGAATGATCAGATAAAATTCTTTATCAGTCTATGGCCTTTAAAATAAAGGTTGAATTAACAAAGTATATCTTTAATATGATTGATGCATACGAGTAAAAAGAAAAATACTTCAGGATTGATACATTATATTTTATGTAACACTTTATTAGGAACACCTGTACACCTTCTCATGGTGGAGGTGGTGTAATGGTGTGGGCAATGTTTTCTTGGCACACTTTGGGCCTGTTAATAAAGGTTTAATACCAATCAATCATCGCTTGAATGCCACAGCCTATTTGAGTATTGTTGCTGACCATGTGCATCCCTTCATGGCCACAATTTACCCATCTTCTAATGGCTACTTCAAGCATGATAATGCACCATGTCACAAAACAAAAGTCTTCTCAAACTGGTTTCATGAACATGACAATGAGTTCAGTGTTCTTCAGTGGCCTTCCCAGTCACCGGATCAGAATCCAATAGAACACCTTTGGGATTTGGTAGAACGGGAGATTCACCTGAAAAATCTGCAGGAACTGCGTGATGCAATCATGTCATCATGGACCAGAATCTCAAAGGGATGTTTCCAACATCTTGTGGAATCAATGCCACGAAGAATGGAGGCTGTTTTGAGAGCAAAGGGAGGCCCTACCCAGTATTAGTAGTGTTCCTAATAAAGTGTTCAGTGAGTGTAGTAGATAATGAGTATTTTCCTAGGGGGATCTATCTAGGTTGGCATCTGATACACAGTTAAAGGTCCAGTATGTAACATTCAAGCTTTCTAAAAGCTTCTTAATGGTTATAATGACTATGTTCAGTATAATCGGTAGCAATAGAAATATTTCATTCACGAACACTGTTTTGGTCTGGAAAAAACGCTTTCTAAAATGGACTCGGTTTGCATATAAACATGTTGGTTTGGGGTGATACAGTGCCCTGTGTAAGTAATGGGACAGTGAAGAATTTTCTCTTCTTTTGGCCCTACCCTCCAAAGGTTTGGGTTTGAAATCAAACAATATTGATATGAGCTTAAAGTAGAGATTATCAGCTTTTATTTGATGGTATTTGTGTACATATTGGTTTCACCATTCAGAACACACTTCTTATGCGTAGCCCAGGGCACCCCAAAGTAATGGGACAATTGGCTTGACAGGTGTTTCTGGTAAGTCAGGTGTGTTCTGTCACATCATTTGTGCAGGCATAAGAGAGCTGTCAATGTCTAGTATTGATTCTAAGCTTTATATTTGCCTTTGGAGTCTGCTATTGGTGTCTGTCAACATGAGGACCAAAGAGGTGTCAATGGAAGTCAAGGAAGCCATTATTAACTGAAAAATCTGAAAAAACATAGACAAAACCTTAGGCTTGCCAAAATCAACAGTTTGGAACATCATAAAAAAAAATCACATACAAACCACATAAAACAAATAACACATAGAATTCCCACCCCTTCCCACCCTCCTTCCCTCCATTTAATTGGTGAAGTACCTATGGGGCACAGTATTGCTGTATCATCCTTTTTAATGGGCTCTTTTTGAACTGTTGGAAAAGAGCTTAAGTAGAGGTCAAAAGCATCCCCCCCTCCCCTCTCTCTCTCTTTCTCTCTCTTTCTCAATTCAACTCATTTAAATTCAGGGAGCTTGATTGGAATGAATTACAAATGTAAATATTGCCAAAAAATACAAAACATTTACAATACAAGACATACAAAATGAATGTATGGAATCTCTCATTCTCTCTCTCTCTGCCTCCCTGTCCCTCCAGGTCGTGGCCTAACCTCCCTCAGTCGTAGGCGTGTGTCCTGTAAGGCTCTGGGTCGAGGGGACTGTGAGGGTTGGCTCTGGAGGAAGAGAGATGCCAAGGGTTACTTCTCTCAGAAATGGAAGAAGTACTGGTTTGTCCTGAAGGACACCTGTCTCTACTGGTACATGAACGAGGAGGTGAGACTGTGTGTGTGTGTGTGTGTGTGTGTGTGTGTGTGTGTGTGTGTGTGTGTGCACGAGAGTGGGTGTGTGTTTATGTGTAGTTCGGCAAAGGGAAGAAGAAGGATGGTGAAGGCCCCCCCTTCCTGTCTCATCACACCTCTCTATCTTCATCTAACCTCCCCCCTTCCCCCTTTTCCTTCTGTTCTCTCTCTCTCTCTCTCTCTCTCCAGGATGAGAAGGCAGAGGGGTTTGTCAGTCTCCCAGAGTTCAAGATTGATCGGGCGAGCGAGTGTCGCAAGAAGTAGTGAGTATTCATGAAGGTAATGGCAGTGTGTATGTGCATAGAGGTGTGTGTGCGTGTCTGTTTAACTGTCTTTCTCTCTGCAGTGCATTTAAAGCGTGCCATCCGAAGGTCAAGAGCTTCTACTTCGCCGCAGATGGAGTGGACGACATGAACAGGCAAGTCACATGACACAGAATGATAAGGGCCATATGGCCCTGTTTGTTGTGTGACAGTTTTCTTTACATGCAAATTCACAAAGCAAAAATAAAAATTAGAATAGAGATACACTTTGATGATGTTGATTAAGAGTAAATGCTTATCTAAGTTGCCTATCTACTGGCTAGAATATCAGTGGTCAGGGCAACATCTTCTTTTGAGGGGATGGATGGGTGCTTATCTCTTCCTGCTTCCTGCTACCTGTTTCCTGTGTACGTGGCCTGCAGGTGGCTGAGCCGTTTGAATATGGCCGCCACGGGGTACGCAGAGAGAGAGAGGATACGCCAGGAGCAGGGTAAGACACCACACACATACACACACACACACACACACACACACACACACACACACACACACACACTACTATTCACACACTATACACAAACACACACGCCACTTGCTTACACTCACTTATATCTCAGGCTCTGATTTTGTTAGTGTGCATATGTTTTTCTGCAGACTACTGGAGTGAGAGTGAACATGAGGACGAAGCTCCCTCCAGTCCCAAACAGGACAGCCCCCCGCCTCCCTACGACACTTACCCTCGGCCGCCATCAGTGAGTCACAGACATCTATCCTAAGTCTCACAAACACCAGATGATTATGTTGTGCTGCTGCCAATTTTCTCTCTTCATTACACTCCCCAGTCTCTCTCTCTCTCACCCCCTCCCCCTCTCTCTGTTTCTCTCAGATGAGTGCGTACGTAGAAGGCAGGAACACTCGTCTGTCGTCCACGGAAACGTCTCGCTCCCGCTCCTCTCAGGAGGACTTCCTCTGTGATCCTGCAGGGGGCATTGGTGAGCCGCAGTACCATTCTGGGCCTAAGGGGGGCAGCAGTACCAACAGCGGCAGACTAGCAGGAGGCAGCACCAGCAGTGATGTGCAGTACCGCTGTGATCCTGTAGAGGTATGTATGTTTGTTGTATTCTACACATTCATTGCTATTGTATTGTTTCTTAAATTGTATGTGTGTTTTGGCTGTGTTAGCAGACTTCCCATCGGGATTAATAAAGTAACTTTCTCTCCTGCAGTATCGTTCCAGCCCTGCAGGGGGCAGTGAGACAGGCTCCCCTGGTCGTTCCTCTTCGTCTCAGCGACGCTCCTGGCAGGACCTGATTGAGACCCCCCTGACAGAGGCAGGGCTGCACTATCTACAGACAGGACCACTAGGTAACAGACTGGCTGAGGCTTTTTAAAGGGTCAGTCCAGTTAAAACAGCAATTTATATCGAATTATATTCACATTTGGACCACAGCAGATTATTATTAAACCTTTATTTAGGCGTCTACTGAGACAGAGGTCTCTTTTTCGGAGGAGCCCTGCTTACAAACATGAAACACTCATAAGTGAACATTCAGAATTACAAACATAATTCAGTTAATTAATTACATACTGTATCAATTATGTAGTCAATGTACACAATATAATCAATTAAAACATGTACATTATCAAGGTCTTAAACTGTACATTTTGAAGGCATTCTAAGTACTCAGGGGACAGAAACCAAAGTTTACCCAGTTTTACCCAAGTTTACCCTCAACTAATGTCTTTATGTCTGCCATAAAAGCAACGATGTGAAGTAAAATGTGAGTTTTAAAAAAACTGTTTTATATATCAATAAATTCCAATGATAAGCCCTTCTTGAGGTCAAAGACTCATAGAGAAGACAATGGTGGGTGTGGAAACTATCCTTAGAAATAAAATGGTTTAAGAACTGAGGCTGCCTGCATGCATGTAAATTGTGCCACCATAGTCGTGGACAGGGAGGAGCATCTCCTGGACAATCTTCCTCTTATTCTCAAAGGTGAAGCAGGACTTATTTCTATACAAAAAAAACATTTTAATTTTCAAATTATTGATCAGTTTATCATCAATCCAAATGCCCAGGTACTTATAATGAGGGACTTGTTCAATTTGGGCTTCTTTCAGGGTACAAATATGCAGATCATTGTAATCAATATTACGGGATCTAAAGAAAAACCTAAACATAAATAAAGGTTTTGTCCTCATTCAGCACCAACTTAGGATCAACAAGCAATCTTTATAGAATCAAAACAATGTTGAAGGTCAAGAATGGCCTGCTGAGCTGACTGGGCACAAGAGTAGACAACAGTATCATGTAATTTACAATTGCTCATGGACAAACCAACACTTTATATGTAAATGGTAAACAGCAGTGGACCTAGAATCAAAATTGCGGACCATCTTTATGAATAATATTCAGAAAACTAGACAGAACTTACATCAACTGAAATACATTGAGTCTTATTCTGCAGGTAATTTTGAAACCAATTACAGGCTGACTGGTCCTAACCAATCAAGCATGTCAACCCCTGTAGACTTTTTAACATTAATCTTACATAACAAATCAAACACATCCTTGGTAGAAACACAACAGATGGAGAAGATAAGGATATATACACACACTTTATTAGGAACACCCTTTGCTCTCAAAACAGCCTCAGTTCTTCATGGTATTGATTCCACAAGATGTTGGAAACATTCCTTTGAGATTCTGGTCCATGATGACATGATTTCATCATGCAATTCCTGCAGATTTTTCAGGTGCACTTTCAAGCTGTAAATCTCCCGTTCTACCAAATCCCAAAGGTGTTCTATTGGATTCTGATCCTGTGACTGGGAAGGCCACTGAAGAACACTGAACTCATTGTCATGTTCCTGAAACCAGTTTGAGACGACTTTTGCTTTGTGACATGGTGCATTATCATGCTGGAAGTAGCCAATAGAAGATGGGTAAATTGTGGCCATGAAGGGATGCACATGGTCAGCAACAATACTCAAATAGGCTGTGGTATTGAAGCGATGATTGATTGGTATTAACAGGCCCAAAGTGTGCTAAGAAAACATTCCCCACACCATGACACCACCTCCACCATGAGCAGGTATACAGGTGTTCCTAATAAAGTGTTCAGTTAGTGTATATTGTTAGCCAGAGGGGCGGCTATCAGGCTATCAATCAGAGGGACAGCTATCAATCTTAACAGGGTTTCAAACAGAGAGCCTGCGGAGATAAACTGTTGGTTAAAGGTGTCACTTATTATTTTTTTTACCCATAATGATTTTAGAATTGGATAAAACTGGTTGAAGTAGAGAGGGAGAGGTACTATTTGTATGGATTTCACATCTATTGGTAAACATCGTTTTCACGTCAGCACAGTTGCAGGTGACACTTAATAACTTGACTGGGGCCTATGATTGTTCATCATATTATGATCATTGAGAAATAAAGTCTATTATTGTTTATTTTCTTTGCAGAAGATGCCGTATTCGCTGAGCCAGGGACAGGAGTTGGGACGATGGCTGTGGGTGGAGTTTACACTCTCCCTGCACAGCGGAATGTCCCGTATCCAACAGCAACTCAGAGACTCATTACCATGGCAACCCAGGGAGGGAAACCCCGCAGCTATACACTGCCTCGAGACAGCAACCTACACACGATCCTCACAACCTCTTCTAGAGACGCTAGAGATGAACAGCACTCACACACTGGTGAGTTTATAACACTTACACACACTTACACACACACACACACACACACACACACACACACACACACACACACACACACACACACACACACACACACACACACACACACACACACACACACAGCTTACCCCAAACTATAAAGCTATCACATTGATATTCCCAATGCTTGAAACAGATCACTCAAGTAATGTAAGTGTTTCTAAGTGTGCTGCTTCCCCCTAGTGGTAGTACTGTTACATGTTTTAATTCCCGAAAATTGCTTCACCCTTTCCTTCACACAACATAATGTAAGGGACATCTGAATAGATGTAAGGAATAGTCCCACCATTTGCTTTCATCTATCCAATCATATTAAATCTGTGTTTGGGATAAAACCACAAAAGCTGAACTTGTGTGTGTGTGTGTAACTTACCCTCTCTCTCTGTCTGCAGGTGGTTGTGAGGGTGCGTCCCTGGGTGACCTGTTCCGTGCGTGTGAGCAGGGCGGGGTGTGTCCTCTGGGTCGGGGGTCAGAGGTGAGAGGTGAGACAGAGTTCAGACAGTCCTTCCTCAGACGATCTGCCGACCCTCAGCTCAATGACCGGCTACACCGCCTCCGAATACTGACCTCCACACTAAAGGTACATGCACACATATATACTCATACACATACACACACGCACACGCACACATACACATATACACACACACACACACACACACACACACACACACACACACACACACACACACACACACACACACACACACACACACACACTCTGAAGGTATCTGCAGGTATCTTTGTGTCTCTGTCTGTCTGTCCTGTCTGGTTTAGTTGGGCTGTTTGGACCCAGATGTCTGGGCTGAGTCTGTCTGTCTGTCTGGTTTTGTCACCGAGGTGTGTGGCTCTGTTGCTATGGGCATGATTATGTCGTCGGGTTGTGTGGCTTTGTTGACGGGGTGTATGGCTTTCTTGCTATATGTTGTTGCCGGGGGTGTGTGGCTTTGCCGCTAGGGTGTGTGACTCTATTGCTATGGGAATGGTGATGTTGTCGAGGTGTGTTGCTGTCTTGCCAGGGTCTGTGGCTTTTTTGATATGTGATGTAGCTTTGGCTGTCACTGCTGTTGCCTGTTGGATAGTGCATAGGTTTGCTGGGGTAGGAGGAGTTAGTGCCGCACTCAATCGGCATGTGTGGATGCGTGGTGTTTTTATGTTGAATGTGTGTAATTATCTACAGTGTATGTTGGTGTGTTGCGTGTGTTTGAAAGTGGTAGAGAGTGACCCGCCCCTCCTGTGTTTCTGCATCTCTATAGGACAGGGAGGGAGAGCTAGCTCTGATTGACAGGCTGTTGGCCAATCCACAGCTATCGTCGGCAGAGTTCCAGGAGTGGAAGAAAGCCTATCAGGAGCTCTTCTCTCAGGAGCCAGTCGCAACGCCTGAGTCAGAGCCCACCCACCACACTCCCTCACTCTCTCACACACACTCCTACATCGAGACTCATGTCTGATACACACACACACACAGAACACAACACACTCTCCAGTCCCAGCAATCCCAGAAAGTGAGTTTAACCAATTCTGAAGTTTCTAAAAATATCTGGCTTCAGTTCCCATGAAGTTGGAAGTCAGAACACATCATTTCCAGAGCATCTTATTCAGACACAACTCATATGACCCAGTCGTATCTCAGCGAATCAGCAAACTGTGTTCACAAGGGACACAAGGGACGAACATCGATACTGTCATTAAAATAATGGCTGCCATGTTTGAATTGCAAGTGAAATCAACACGTTTCAAGAGTGACGCTGAAAGCGGATATCTTTAGAAATGTATTTTTCATTCCTTTAATTCATTATTATCGACAGTAATTCATCTCATTCTTTAGAATAACTTTCCAGGATTCATTAAACAGACTATAGACTCAGTACTGTCAACCATCGCTCATACTGTGCACACAGACTCTTGAACCTGATTGGACTATTTGAAACAGTCGATGGAACCGCCTCCTCCAATGGGGTTACAGAACAGCCTCGCTCTGATCTCTGATTGGTCATATTTATATCTCTATATATCTTGCTTATTTATGTGCCATATTTATACTGACTGAATGGTTGTGTTCTGGCCGTTGTACAGTGTAAGATACAGAATATACAGTCTCATATCCACTCTTATTATATGATTATATGATTATACAATATCCACTCTTATAGCCAGTGTAATATACATCATATCTAGCCTTATATCTAGTGTATGCTGTGTATGATAATATACACTGTTGTGTGTGCAGGCAGGTCTGACCGTGTATCTCTGCTCAATATATTTGCTTGAGAGAAACATTAATAAGCACAGGTCTCTTCTACGATGGCAGTCTCAACTTGTGGCCCTGGAGAGCTACAGCACAGGGTGTGCAGGCTTTAGTTCCTGCCCAGCACCAACACACCTGATTCTACTAAGATTGGAGTCAGACCTGTTACTACCAGGCTGGAACTAATGCCGGCACACCCTGCAGCTCTCCAGGACCAGGAGAGGAGACCATTGTTACTGCATACTGCATGCCACATACTGTAGAAATGTGAGTTATAGAACTGCTCATATAAAATGTGAGATATAGAACTGTAATTTACTCTTTGTACCGCTGCTGCCAAATGAACTCTATACTCGGAGACGCTGCACAAATCTAAAGCAATCGTACACACACACACACACACACACACACACACACACACACACACACACACACACACACACACACACAGTTCTCTCTATATGCTGCTGCCCGTGGTTGGTTGTAGTGGCATGTGTTATAAAGCTATCATATATCAATAGATAAAGTACTCTCTCAGTTAAAGGTACTGTCTATTATCTTTATGTTATAGAACTCATATGTTATTAATATCTTAATAGTGACATCATAGTGCTATAGATTATCATCTTTTTGCAATACTGTCTGTGTAAAGTCAGTTTATGTTTATAGATTATGCTGATTATATATTTATTAACATATTATTATACTATCTGTTATGTTAATATGTCACCAGAACTGGAGTCAATAAAGTTCAGTTGTTTGAATGAAGGTTGTGTTTTGGTTCGTCTTAGTTGAATTAAGAGGGGGTGAACTCTGCCGGCTGCTCTGCCGCCGTCTGTCATCAGGAGGTGTGTGTGTGTGTGTGTGTGTGTGTGTGTGTGTGTGCGCGCCTGTGTGTGTTTTAATACAATTAAATTCCAAGTGGGAGACAAGTCGCCCATGAGACCCAAAGATGCACCCTAACAAATACACACGTGCACACTTACCCACACTCATGCGTATGTGCATACGCAAAAAAGTAATCAACACTAATCATTAATACTTAATAGTCCCAATAATAACTTGAATTGTTTATTCAGACAATTCTGTTAAGGGTAACACTCAGTTATTCACACATTTATCACTCTGCTGAACTGATCTGATCTGGTTGTATACAGTTGAATTTGAGGTGACAGAACCCTTGAACTAAAAATAGCAGAACAGACATTCAATGTCCATGCCATGTGGGCTGTGGACCCTGTTCAGCCATTTGGAAGGTTTGATTCACTGAAGCTTATGACATCATCTCTGAATTACGGTGCAATTGGAAACTTGTTTAAGAATTATACTCGATTTCCCACTTGGAGAGTATCAAAATCAACCAACAGAAAGCTTTACGCAAATAACTTAGAGTTAAAATAACCATTGCGTATGTGCCTTTCATATTGTTCCACACATGCAACAATGGCCAATTCTGTTTTGCCCAAAATAATTTCTTTTTTTAAGTTATTCAATTTACAGCTGATTGAAAAACAGTCGATCCAAAGCGTTGATGCAAACAACAGATTCAGACAATTGAAACTAAGTTGATATGAACACGGCATTCTATTCAAACAAAGCGGATTCAAACACAATTGTGTGGTTGAGTGTATAGTGTGTGTAGACTACAGCTCACTGACTACCACTCATGTTCAGTAAATATCTCTCACATGATTCAGAAACACAGCAGTACCAACACTTACAGTATATCCTGTTCCAACATGTTGCTTTAACCTACACTCTTCTTGATGGAGGAGTAGGTTCCTACCTAGAACACTTTTCATCCAAAGAACCCTGTGTGATTCTAGTCAGAGCCCTTTTTGAGTGTTCTGTTTGTATCCTGTTATACTAGATCAGTGCAGTTGAGAGGGAGTGAGGAGAGGCCACTACTGTAATGCACTCCTTCTCTCAGTCCTTCCTCCTCCTCCTCCTCCTCCTCTCCTCTCCTCCTCCTCCTCCTCCTCTCCTCTCCTCTCCTCTCCTCTGTTCATGTTATTCACAATGCTTGAATTATAATAATATTGAATCTTGAATTGAATAATGAATCAAAGTGACTTTTAACTTGTTTACATGGAAGAATCTAGGAATCTTACTTTCATTTACAAACCTTCATAAAATATTTAGGAAGTAGTTTGGAAAACATTTCAAAAACATTCTCCACCCCATCTCTTTACCTCTCCCCCTCTCTCTTCCCTAATCTTCCTACCCTCTCTGGACACAAATGTACACACATATATTTTTGGTATTACAAATATGTTATATTCATAATTAATTCATAATATAGCAGCACCAGTAAAACTAAACTTCAAACAGATTCTGTGACTGATTCTGCGTCTATCTTTCCCTCTATGTCTTCTCTTCGCAGTCCGACAGATCTCTCTTCAGCTGGCTTCCTCTCGCTCCGTGTGAGTGTGTGTGTATGTGTGTGTGTGTGTGTGTGTGTGTGTGTGTGTGTGTGTTTTATGCTGGCAGGGTTAGTAGTGTACACTCAGTCCCAGTCAGTGGTCTCGGTAGCTGACAAATCTCTCTCCAGCGGTCTCTCTCCGTGTTGTATTCTAAAACACTCGCCACGGTCACTTCCTGTCCCTCGCTCCACTTCCTGCCTCCGAACAGCAGTAGGGTTCCTGAGGGCGTGGTCATCAGTCCGTAGCTAAACGAGCCAATGAGGAGTGGCCGGAGGCGGGTCCATTGGTCTGCCAACGAATCGTATCGCTCAATGTCGCAGAAGGGTTCATACATTCCCAGCAGGGCGTAGACATGCTCGGCAACTGTTGCCATGCGGTGAGCGAATCTGGCGATGGACATCGGAGCTCTCTTCTCCCAGGACCTGGCTCTCACGCTAACGTCCAGGAAGTGAACCTCCTTGCTGCCCTTACTCTGATCACCACAGAAACTGCCCTGGTGACCACCTTGGTTACCACCCTGGTTACTACCCTGGTTGCCAGGGATACCACCAGACACATATATGACGTTCTCCAATACAGCTGAAGCGTGGCCATAAAGTGGACGTGGCAGAGACACTCTTTTCCTCCATGAGCCTGTTGTCATGTCGTAATACTCCACATATGCCAAAGAAGTGTGTGTGTCGGAGAGTGTGTATGTGTTGGAGTTTGTTTGTCGGCCCCCAATAGCATATATAATGTTGTCGATAATGCAACAGGTGAACTGGGCTCGCCTCTCCAGCATGGGCTCTGCCTCCTCCCAGCATGCAAAACGAGGGTCATATTGCCACACACGATTGGTTGTCGTCATGGTGACAGGTTTCCCTTCATTTTCCTCGGTCCCACCCAGTGCCTCATCTCCACCAATCACAAACAGGAAACCTCCCACGGAGCACACACAGTGATTCTGCAGTCGCCGTGGGAGACCTGCACTCAGGGATGAAAACGTCCTGTTTCTCAGGTCAAAGGTTAGAATCTGCTGCTCTGGACAATCCGGGCTGGCCCCTCCCCCCACCAGCAGCACTTGATTGGCTGATGCTCTGAGGGAGGACTGTCGGCTCTGTCTGATTGGGCGAGCAGAGCCGAGCCCATGATATTCCATCGCTCGTGTCACTTGACTCCTTATTAGAGGCGTGGCCATTGCTGGGTGGGAGTGGCTTAGTTGTGATAGGTCAGAAGGACAGACCAATCCAAAGCGTAGACGGCTGAGCAGCAAGTTGGAGTGGACCAAAGGGAGTGGCCCATTCGCTGTCAACCAATCCAGAGCCAGCCTCACCAGCTCCGCCTCACTAACATTTGGAATCTCCTCCGCCTCCAGCACGGCTTTCAGTGATTGGACGTTAAGCTCCAGAAGCCCCTCCCTGTCCTCCCATAGCAACCTGCCCATCTCCATGGCAATGGTGTGATTGGCAGCCGTGAACGCATCAGGAAGGGCGTGGCACTCTGCCAGGTTGGCATAGCGACAGCAGGTGCTTGGGGACAGCCCGTCTCTAAAGAAGCGCTCACATAGCAACACCGCCGCATGCACCTGCAGGTACCTGGCCGTCTCCAAGACAACGGGCAGGGTGGCTGGTGATAGGCTGAGCCAGCCAGAGTACAGGAAGTCCAGTATGATCTCTAGTCCCTCAGGTGTTAGCGCTTGGAGGCTAACGGTGGGCGCTAACCGCTCCATTGTGTTCTCCCCAAACAAAGCCCAGAAGTATTCACTGGAACTGGCCAATAGGACGCGGTGACAAGGGAAAGACACGCCCCCGGTCTCCAGGACGACGTCACACATCCTCCTTTCATTACGCAGGCGTCGGAACCCTGAGAGAAACTCCGCCCCCTGAGTGGAACTGAAGAGGAGAGAATAACTCTCCATCCAGAGGAAAGAGAGGGAGGGAGAGAAGGTGAGAAAAGGGGAGAGATGCAGAAGGAAAGAGGAGGCTGGGGAGATAATTGAGTTAGTTTAGAATTGCAAACGACAGGTTGAAGAAAGGAAAGTCAAGGATGGTTGGGGGGGGGCAGACAGAAGGAGAAAGAGAGAGGGGGGGGTGGTCAAGAGGGGTGATGGAGAGGTACAGAAAACAGTAGGAGAGAGAATGAGAGATTTGGAAAGAGAAGGGCTGTTAGGGAAAGTAGGGGGATAAAGCAGGAGAGAGAAGAAAATGAGGGGATAAAAGAGGACAGGGAAAGAGAGAAGAAGAAGAGGAAAATAAAGAGTGTAGTCCTCTGTGTCCAGGTCCCTCCGTCTCTGTCTCTCTGTGTGTCTCTCTCAGCGGCAGCTGGCATCTGACACGTTAGCACTCTGATCAGAAGGTTAACTAGCCGCCCCCAATACACACACACACACACACACACACACACACACACACACACACACACACACACACACACACACACACACACACACACACACACCGTCCCGCCTCTAGACCCACAAACACACACCGTCCTGTTTTTCTGTGTGTTTGTGCGCTGCCCTTTCCTCTCTGTCCAGGAGGGAGTATCTCAAACTTTAGGGGACAAACGCATACACACACACACACACACACACACACACACACACACACACACACACACACACACACACACACACACACACACACACACATTCATGCACACACATACACAGAGGCCCGTGTGCACACACACTCACGCACACATACACACACAGAGTGTCCCTTTGGATGAACTCAGTGTGGTAAATACAGCTGTTACTCAGCACCGAAGATTCCAGAACACGGTTGCCACAGCGCCTATCTGTACCCCATCGCCATGACTACAGGAATAGAAACATGACTAGAGGGCGACACAAACACACACACACACACACACACACACACACACACACACACACACACACACACAATGCGACAGGAATGAACTGACAACCAGAGGGAACCTGGCCATTGTGCCTTTTGACAAGTCATCTGAACCAACAAAACTACCTACGCTGTTCCATAACTGTGTATGCTTGTTTACTGTCTCATGTTGTGATGAACAGATGATATAAGGAGGTAAAGAAAGATACAGGAAGGGTTAGAAATGATAGAGGGGTAGAGAGAGGGGTAGAGAGAGGGGTAGAGAGAGGGGTAGAGGGATAGAGAGGGGAAGGGGTTAGGGATATCAGGCTCCAGGGTGTCTAGTGTGTTTACGTTTGTCTGATTAATGTTGAGCTGCTGTGTGATTTACTACTGTCTAACTGTCAGACTGAGAGACACACATGCATGCACACAGGCACACAGAAACACACTGATACACACACACACACACACACACACACACACACACACACACACACATGCATGCGCACAGGCACGTAGAAACACACTAACACACGCAATCAAGCGTGCACGCACACACACTGATTGACGTTTGTCTGATTAATGTTGAACTGCTGTGTGATTTACTACTGCCTGACTGAGAGACACATACACATGCACATGCACACACACACACACACAAACAGGCACACACACACACACAGCCTTGTGAATCTGGCTCATCATCTTCTCTGAATAGCTGCTGGCTCAGAGACCTGTGACTGGAAATAGATGTTTGTGTGTGTGTGTGTGTGTGTGTGTGTGTGGGGGGGGTGTTAGTGAGGTGGTAAATATACCGTATTGACTTGTCAACATGTCTGGTGAAGGTCATTATCCCATTTTTAAGTTTACATAGAGAGAGTGTTGTCTGTGTTCACTATCAACTTTTTACACTGTGACTTGATGGAGACTAAATATAGCTACAGCTGCCCACTGTTTTTGCTTACAATGGGCATGGCTGTGTTTGTGTGTGTGTGTGTGTGTGTGTGTGTGTGTGTGTGTGTGTGTAATGTGATGAGTGTACAATGATGGAGGGAGAGATAAAGGGGGTATGGAGTGGATGAGAGTCACACATTCCTCTAACTTTCCACCCTGCATCAGAAAGGATTCTGGGGGTTTAGGACAGGATCAATGAGACTCCAGACACACACACACAGCTGTCCCTGAAACCCCTACTAAGCACACACACACACACACACACACACACACACACACACACACACACACAGTCCTACAGCTCTACAGACACAATTCAAATGCTCTTTGTAACTCTTTACAGCAGCCCGTTATATGTGTGTACATTCCTTTAGTGTCTTTGTATTCATTTCTGTAGAGTGTACTCTCACATGCTGTATTGCAATGACATTTCATGTTTGATATCCATCACTGTCAGGGTTTCTATGCGTAGCTTCCGATAGTGTATCTCTACCTTCAGGCGAGTCTGAGAAAAGACCTTTTGTCCCTGACATTTAGAACCAAGATATAATTTATTGCAACCGTCACTAGAGAAACTCACCAGCTCCTAAAGCAACCATCTGGATGACAAGACAGTGATATGTGCAAATTCCGAAGATAAAAGCAACACAAAACAACTCAAACATCATCAACATGACTGGAAGCTGTATAATGTAACAAAAAGGTTATTGCTATGAAGCTGTGAATGGTAGTACTTTGTAATGATTTGGTAACCATTATAAGTGTGGACAGAATGTTTCTGAAACAAAACTGGGTGTCTCGCTGCATGTTGTAATGAGGCCTCAGTTGATTGGATGTTATAGTAGTTGGTTCTTGATTGTTGGTTGGCTGTTGGTCGGTTGGTTCGTGGGTGTAGTTGTTTCGGTCGTTGTAGGTGCTGGGTTGTGGTTGGTTGTTGTTGTTGTTTGTAAGTGGAGTTGGTAGTTGGTAGTTTTATCTGAAGCTGTGGGATAGTCTGAGTCCTTATAGAAACTGGCCCTCCTCTCTGCTCCTTCTCCTGGGAAACCTGCAAGTCATAGACAGAAACAGAAGGGCTTTTCACACTGCATGGTATTTGTCGAAGGCTATTTCAAACTCATGGTTAAAAGAGCCTTCGGGCTTTACACAAGCATTATTGACCCAAACTAAGATGCAGAGGAACATTAGGGCCAAGGGGACAAGGAGAGGGCAAAGTCATCTTTCTTGTAGATGTACACACACACACGTTGTCTCACCCTCACCCTCCCTCTCTCCTACACACACACCCAGATGGTTTGGGCAGGGCACAGGCCTGACTGTTTGGTTTGTGGTTAAGTGTCCCACTGAGAAAGTCACAGCACAGACGGGCCCTCAGCTGTCCTCACAGACACGCACGCATTCACGCGCACACGCATGCACACACACACACAGATACACACACACACACGCGCATGTACACACACATACACACACACACACACACACACACACACACACACACACACACACACTATAAATAGAGCCTGACTCACCCTCTCCTGCCCACACACACACAGGCATGCAGACACACTCTTGACCCCAAACAAAAGCCGACACAGCCCACACTGACTCCCTGTGGTGAAATTTCAACACTACATGCTGTTACGACACCACAGGATTAAAGTGGTTTTAATTCAGTGTTTTTGTTCCACAATATTCTTTAATGTACCCCAGGATACCACCATTATCACACCCACTAATCAGTGTTTTCAAAGTCAATGCAGTCAGTTTGTCTGAATTTCTATATTTCATTTACAAAGTAGTCTACTATAGTCTAATTTATTGTCACAGGTATATACGGTACCCTTTGGTTTAAGGCTTGTATAATATTAGTCAACATTATATCAGGCTCAAAGTCAAAGTCAAGAAATATTTGGGCTAGCTATCCTAGATAAACCATTAGTCTTAGCTAATCACCCAGTTCTCTACGAAAGGTTACATTTAAAAATAGTTGGGATAGTTAGCTGGATGTGTGTGTCTGTGCGTGTGCATGAGCATGTGTGTGTTTGTACCTTTATCTTAGTCCTTGGTAACCCATCGTAGTTCACTCTTGACGTTCTGCAGCTCTGATAGGTTGACGGCTGGACCAGGAAGTTTCACCGAGCCTGGCAACGCCTTCTTCTCCTCTGGTGATGACAGGGGTGTGGCTTGGGGAAGGTCTGGTGGGGCCTGTCAATCAATCAATCAATCAAATATCTAGCAGTTGACAGTTCTTGTTTGTATGAGAGAATGGGAGAGAATGGGACTACATTGTTTATGGCTCTCAAAGCTGCCCTTTGCAGTTGCAAATTGGCTAGGTGTGGTTTTGCTCTTGTAAAAGTAAGTGGGACAGTTTTGCTTAGGGACTGCCCTTAAACAATTAGTTAGTCAAATCATAGTATGGTTTAAGGTAGCCTCGCGTAGCCATACCTCCAAATTACATTGTTCTCAAGCCTCCTTTGGAGGTGTGGAGAGTTGTTGATTAGCTGATCTGGCTTGGATTGAACTGGACGGAGCAATGGGGAAAATGTGCTCACAATTTCATTACATTCCAAGAACCCTCCTCCTACATGCTAGTATAACCCTAGGAAAGCCTGGTCTCAACAAGGTTAGGTTTGAGGTTACAGAGCAGCAAGGAAGATGCATACTGCACTTAGATAACCTTATACACTGCTATCTCCCAAGAGTTTCGCTATAAACCTGAACTATTCACAGTTGTCCAGTTGATAAACTATCTCCCTGGTTACTTTTACAAGAGCAATGCCTTGTTTTGCACTTTGTGTACCCGGAATGGTGGGCCAGCCAATTCCCACTTGCGGAGAATAGCTTTAAAGAGATAGTTAAGCCAAAATATCAATTTACATGATTTTCTGTGTAGTGTATGCAATAGATAGAGATGGCTAATCTGGTTACTTAGTAACCTGAATTCATATGTTTATAAAACATTTGTTTGTAATGCAAGTCTCACCTCCTCTGTGTCTTGTGTATCCTCTCGCCTCTTCACAGGATGTCCCGCCCCCGGACGCAGAGCTCCCATTGGGATGTTCAGATTAGCCTGACGGACAGGAGGAACAGCTGATCAGAGGGTCCCAACACCCACCTCCTTTGAGAGCAGTTTGTGTATGAGTGTGTTTGCCTTTAAGTCTGGCTCTTTCCACAAAACCCTCTACTTTGGTTATGGCCACTACTTCCTGCTTTAATCTATAAAGAGCTTAGTGTCTGTATGGAAATCACACACACACACACACACACACACACACACACACACACACACACACACACACACACACACACACACACACTGATAAGACTGACTGTTGGTCATTGTTAGCTGCTGCCCTTCCCACTTTTATTTGATGTGTACTGTATATTCAATAATATCTGGATATTGTATATTAATGGAGAGAGCTATACTGTATGTCAGGATGTACAGTAAGTTTGTACAGTATGGGTTCTGTTGCAGTGGTGTAGGTAGAAATCGGAGGACAGGCTTTTTGTAATGCGTGGAACAGAATGAGCAATGGTATCAGACACATGTTTGATAACATTCCTCATTCCATTCCATTCCATGCATTACAATTAGCCTGCCTCCCATTTCTGCCTCCAGCAGCCTTCCCTGTTCTGTTGATATTACCTCCATAGTTGTATCTGGGTGTTATTGCTGGTCTGGACACAAAGTCTGCACACTTACAGTATAGGCTGTTCAGTACCAGGGTGAAAGTTCAAGTGTACTTATGTGTCTGTGTTTGTAACTATTCCTTTGTCTAATCCATATGCATGGTTAGAGATGCGCAAATGAGCACAATGATGAGCAGAGAGAGAATCTAAATCATGCAAGCATACGCAACATACACAAACATACAGTACATACACAAAAACCCACATACGGGGAACACACATATGCACATGCACGTGCACACACACACACACACACACACACACACACACACACACACACACACACACACACACACACACACACACACACACACACACACAGTATGCACAGTATGCACAAGTCGATGGAGATAGATTACTGACAATATTATAGTAAATAAAAGGAGCACAATATAAGTTACTATCCACAAACAAACACCTTCTGATTTGTATTTTCTTTCAATATTTAAATGCAAAATTATTTGTAAATATATAAAGATATTTGTGAAAAAAATGAAAGCAGTGACAAACATCTCTCCAAAGTTATAATGTGTTGTGTTGATATGTTGATATACAATCCTTTCAGCACAATACTTTTGAGAACTGTTGAATTTGCATTTGCGGATTACATTACTGTGATTACAGACACACACAGACACACAGACACAGACAGACACACACACACACACACACACACACACACACACACACACACACACACACACACACACACACAGTCTGTGGATTTCTCTATATTTGTTTACAGAATTATCCACAAATGCATGGCTTTATACACTGAAATAAAAAGAAATCTTTGCAGTCAATCACGTAACACTGTTTGATGACATGCCTTGTTTTGTTGTTTTTTTACAAATACAAATCAA
>NC_139655.1:24745838-24758338 GCF_951799395.1 Argentina silus | reverse complement strand
GTGGTACACAACTCGCCCTCTAGTAGTCTCACCTCTCCCTCCCCGCTCTCTCTATCTTCCTGTCACCTCACCTCTTTCAACAAACAGGAAAATATTAGGTCCAGAAGACCACATGTAACAAACGGTTCACCTATCTCTCTCTCTTTCTCTCTCTCCAACAATGAAATGCGTCAACTCTCTGCTACATACAGCAGGGTATGCAAATACAACCCCCACATACACCACAACACCTTCCCACATCTACACCTGGGCCAGGTACACAATTACCTTCCCATTGAGTCCCAAACATCTATCTACAGTGCCCTCCATAAGTATTGGAAAGAGGAAACATTTTGTCTTCTTTTAGCTTTCTTTGATACTCCAACAGTTTGGATTTGAAATCAAACAATTACTATGAGGTCAAAGTAGAGATTCTCAAGTTAAATTCAATGTTTGTTTTTTTCAGATTGGGTTCACCATTTAGAAAGTCTTTTATTTTTTATTTTTTATATACTCCCCCTATTTCAGGGCTCCAAAAATATTGAAAAAAATCATATAATGTCCAAATAAAGTTCTTAGTATTAGGTCGACAATCCTTTGCATGCAATGACTGCCTGAAGTATGTGACCAATTGACCCCACCAGGTATACCAGATACTGCATCTTTTTTACCTCTTATCATCAGGAAATGAAATGCATGTTCAACTGGATTTTAATCTGAAGATTGACTTGGCCAGTCAAGAACTTTCTGCTTTTTGGCCCTGAAAACCCCCCTAGTTGCTATAGTAGTGCAATGTTTGGGGTCATGGTGTTACTGTATTATGAACTGCCATTCAATGAATTTGGAGGCATTTGCTTGTACTCGAGCAGACAAGATGTTTCTGTACACTTAAGAATACCTTCTGCTGCTGCTGTCAGTAGTAACATCATCAATTAAGACAAGTTAGCCAGTTCTTGTGGCAGCTATACATGTCCAAACCATAGCACCCCCTCCACCATGTTTCACAAATGAGGTGGTATGCTGTACATCTTGGGAAGATCCTTTTTTCTCCAAACTTTCCTCTTGCAGTCACTCTGGTACTGTACATGATCATATGTGTCTTATATGTCCATAAGACCGTTTTCCAGACCGTTTTCCTGACTAACCAGAAACACCATTCAAGCCAATTTTCCAATACTTTTGGTTCTCTGAAATAGGGGGACTTTGTATAAAAAGGGTTGTAATTTTAAAATGGTGAAACCAATCTGAAAAAATAAAACATTGAATTAAAGCTGAGCATCTCTACTTTAATCTCATAGAAATTGTTTGATTTCAAATCCAAACTGTTGAACTAATATTATACCAGTAGTCTAGTCTTCAGTATGCGTGAGAGTATATCTCAATACAATACAATATCTCTGTAGGATGTCTCAATAAATCAGTCGACAGTCCCTCCTCTGTGTGTGTGTGTGTGTGTGTGTGTGTGTGTGTGTGTGTGTGTGTGTGTGTGTGTGAGTGTGTGTATGTGTGTGTGTGTGTGTGTGTGTGTGTGTGTGTGTGTCTCCCTCTGATCAGTAATTACTGTTTATCAGCCATCAGATAGCAGCTCTGTCACTGGCTGGGAGTCTGTCGCCTGCGGCAACCCATGTTTCCTCTGTGCACTGCTTCACCTGGCTGCTCCGATAAGAAACAGGAGGGGAATGACAGCTCAATGAAGAGGCCCTATCCTGAGACACCCCGTGGCCTAGCCTCTACCCCTCAGATGGCACTTTTGTAGATCTGAGTGGATTGGATGGGCAACATTGAGAAACATCCTCTTAGCCTCTGATATCTATCAAACTATAAGTACAAGGAATGATGGGGGTTGGAGCCAGGGGTTCTTCTGGCTATAGTTCAGTTGTCAGAAATCTCCTTTATCATTAAAACACAGATACCCCCATAGTTCAAATATGTTTTCTTTTGTTATTCATGCGAAAACAATACAAAGCTATTTGAAAGGGGAAAAACACACACACACACACACACACACACACACACACACACACACACACACACACACACACAAGGAGCTGGGCTCCAGGGCTTTGACAATAAAGATAATGAGAGACCATTCAAAGTATAAATACTGTACTTTGTGTCCAGTTTGTTCAGAATGCAGGACTGCCACCACAAGGAAACAGTAAAAGCCAGATCAGATCACATATTGGTCTTTATGCACATTATGAGTTTATGGCAGTATGGCAGTACTTTTCCTTATAGTCTGTGTCTGTCATTAATTTCCCTGCAGTCGTCTGGGCTGACATAATCGTCGCGAATAAACATGATGTGACAAAGAAAAAAGGGAAATAATATCGTAAAAGTAACAACTTGATTATTTGAAAATTGAAGTAACTTATTACTTAAATTGAAAATGAACGCGTTGCGTTCCATCACTTGTCACTTGTTACCACACAAAAGTAATCTGAGTACGCTAACACTGTTTACTGCCTTACTCCCAACATTTATCATGTGGATGGACAGGCGCAGCACAGCCCTAGTAAATGATTCGGCTCGACTGTGCGACCTGCTCGACTGCTCTGGCCTGACGTCATCAACCCGGAACTCACTGTAGCACAGTGCTGACGCTGTTGTTTTGGTAAACATCCCTCCTCCACCGCCACAGCACAGCCACAATTGTAAATATAACCATACAGTGTGAACGTGCTGTTAACGCAGTGATGGGGGATATAGAGCTTGTCTCTTTCCTTTGAGTTTTATCCTCGAGAACAATGATCCCCGTCCCGCTCGTGGTGTGTGTGGTGGGCGGCTGGTGCGCCGTCTATCTCACCGACACACTGCTGAAGGTACGCCGGGGAGCTAGCTAAGCTATCTAGCTATTAGTGGTCTGTGTGTAAGGAAACG
The DNA here is from genome assembly GCF_951799395.1 of Argentina silus. Classification (NCBI taxonomy): domain Eukaryota; kingdom Metazoa; phylum Chordata; class Actinopteri; order Argentiniformes; family Argentinidae; genus Argentina; species Argentina silus. Next base: position 24,755,479 of record NC_139655.1, on the reverse strand, counting down.
GGAAAGGGAATTGGCTAGAATATAAGAGTAGTAAGTACTGAGTATAGGTACTAGTGTGAGGCATAGGGCTATAGGTATGTTCTCTTCTATGCATAGAAGGGGGATGGGCATACTAGTACTAGGGGCAGGGTAGCCGGATAGCATCCTCCTCTATGCATTGCAATTGCACAGGAGGATGCTATCCGGTTAGGGTCAGAGGTCATATTTAGAATTGGAGCTAATATATGGGAGAGTGACAGGTAGGGGCTAGAATTGGAGTACTGTAGGGAGGAAGTGGGCTAGGCTTGCACTAGGTAAATATTTGGGGAAGGCAATATAAGAATTGGGGTAGAGATAGGTTGTTGGGTGAGTAGGGGGGTGGGGGTGCATATCTTCACCTAGTGTTGCCCCTCATTACTCCTGTATCCCACACAGTCTTCAATGTTGCATCGTCATAGTTACGAGACATGGTTGGGGAGCCGAGGGCTGATGTTGTCTCCGTTCCACCTGCGATGGCAGACGTCCCTCTTCAACCCACTGTTTGCACGCTGTGCTCGTATCAACCCTCATGCTCTCTACCTGTGGTAAGGCCTGTTCCCAATCCCCTCTTCTGCTTTCTCTCTCTCCCCTCTTCTGTAGCCTTTTCTCAATTGTTAGGAACACGACTCCTCACGTCCTCTCCTCTGCCCTCCTCTCACTTTGTCCTCAAAAAGCATTAGAGGAGAATAAGTAAGGGGAAGAACCTAGAACTTCTCCTCCAATGCTTTTTCAGTGGGACACGAGTGGAGGGCGGAGGAGAGGACTTGAGGAGTCATGTTCCTAACATTTGAGAAAAGGCTTATATCTCATCTCTAACTCTTAACCTCTCTACCTCTTTCTGTGTTAGTGTAATATGTCAGAGCAGTGGTACTCAGACCTTGGTACCCAGGGAGCCTCATTGCAGATGATCATTGACCTAAAGAGCCACACAATCCCGCAACACAGACAACCTGTCTCAGTGTTTGAAATTACATGAAATATAGGCCTACATTTACAGTTCAGCTTCAAAATTATTATTATAAAGCTATAATTCCAACACAATTACAGCCAGTGTATCGTGACATTTATAAACACAGAGGGGACAGAGAGAAAACTGGGAAACTCCTATAGCCATTCATCTCATATAGACATCATTTGTGCTATTACACCAAGGCTATGGGCATTTTGTATTGTAGTTAATTATAGGGACATTTTGGTGAAAACATTACTTACCCTAACCCAAGACTCATGCATGCATTAGTGTAATGTTATGTGAATGTGGTTTATACTATAGGTTCAGAAGTGGTCTAGTGAATGTTATATGGATGTTATTTATAGGTTCAACAGTAACATGTTGTCAGTGTAATGTTATATGAAGGTGGTTCAGGATTGGTCTAGGCCTAGTAATGTTATATTAATATTGTTTCTAGGTTCAACTGTGTTCTACTGTTGGTGTCATGTTGTGTGAATGTTGTTTATAGGTTCAGTGTTGGTATAATGTTGTGTGAATGTTGTTTATAGGTTCAGTGTTGGTATAATGTTGTGTGAATGTTGTATATAGGTTCAGTGTTGGTATAATGTTGTGTGAATGTTGTTTATAGGTTCAGTGTTGGTATAATGTTGTGTGAATGTTGTATATAGGTTCAGTGTTGGTATAATGTTGTGTGAATGTTGTTTATAGGTTCAGTGTTGGTATAATGTTGTGTGAATGTTGTATATAGGTTCAGTGTTGGTATAATGTTGTGTGAATGTTGTTTATAGGTTCAGTGTTGGTATAATGTTGTGTGAATGTTGTTTATAGGTTCAGTGTTGGTATAATGTTGTGTGAATGTTGTATATAGGTTCAGTGTTGGTATAATGTTGTGTGAATGTTGTATATAGGTTCAGTGTTGGTATAATGTTGTGTGAATGTTGTTTATAGGTTCAGTGTTGGTATAATGTTGTGTGAATGTTGTTTATAGGTTCAGTGTTGGTATAATGTTGTGTGAATGTTGTTTATAGGTTCAGCAGTGGTCTGGTGTTTGGTGTGGTGGCCATGGTAGGCTCGGTGGTTCTGCTGGTCAGAACGCTGCAGCAGTCACTCGCTCAGATGACATCAGACAACCCTCAAGGACCCAATCAGCAGACACTACAGGTGGTGGTATGTATAGTAGGATTGGTCAATACACTATCAGAGTGGGGAGTGTTTGTGTTTGAGTGCATGTGTGTGTCTGTGTGTGCATGAGCGAAACGTGTGTGTGTGTGTGTGTGTGTGTGTGTGTACTAACTAACTAACTAACTAACTGTTAGCTGTCCCTTTTCTCCTCTTTGTGGTGGCTCTAGGTCCCGGGTGTGAACCTACCTGTCAGTCAGCTGGCATATTTCTTCTCTGCTCTGCTGGTCAGTGGACTCATCCATGAGCTTGGCCACGCAGTGGCAGCACTGAGGTGAGACACACACACACACACACACACAATACAACTCAAAATGTGATATATTTTTATTGATTTATTGTTGTTTGTATGTGTGTGTATGCTTATTTGTAGGGAGCAGGTGCGAGTCAACGGGTTTGGGATGTTTGTGTTTGTGGTGTATCCCGGAGCGTTTGTGGATCTCTTTACCACGCACCTCAACCTCATATCACCTATTCAGCAACTACGTATCTTCTGTGCAGGTAAGATGCTGTCTGCAGGTATAATAATGCAGTATAATAATGCAGTCTGCTCCCTAAGTGCTGTTTAGAGTCCTATCCACCAGAGGGCAGTAGAGGGCCTAAGCAGGTTTCTTCCCTGGATTTTTTAACAAGGTGGTGCTGAAGTGCCTGTAATAGCCATTTCCTGCAATCTAGAGCTTGAATCATATACAGCAGCCACATTACCACCAAAGATACAGGGAAACTCCTACAGAAGGCCTATTTACAATAACTTGTGCCTCTTTGAGCTGTCACTGAATCTTCAGACACTCCCAATTTGTATAGGTTTATGCACAATGCACTACATGGGCATCTATGTCACAGCCATGAAGTAGAGGCATGGGAGGGAAAATTCTATCTTCTCTTGTCCCAGGCTAGTTTCTTATCCAGTCTCAATACCACTGAAACCCAAAATTATTTTTAAAAGCAGAGTTTGTCCCTGTTAAGATACCTTGATATTTAAACAATTTCCACTCTTCATCTCCTAATTTGTGAGCTGCTATCTGTATAATCACTTTTGTTTGACTGTCGTTACAAAGTTGGAATGATTTTAAAACGCTACTGTGGGTACTAAATATCAGTTTAATTTGCTCTAAAATGTTTACATTGTGGCGCAGCCGAATCTTATATTCTTTAGGGAAATGCACTGATAGGTGAAAGCAATGTAATAGATACCTACTTTCCATTTACATTCACCTATCCTTATCGTTTTCAGATCAGTGCAGAGGAGAGGAGGCCACTTTAGACTATGTAGAGGTGTGACATGACTTCATATTGTGTTAATGTATCTCTCTCTCCCTATTTGCCTCTCTCTAGGGGTGTGGCACAACTTTATGCTATGTTTGGCAGCGTTGGGCTTCCTCTTCCTGTTGCCTCTCCTCCTGTTCCCTGCCTACACCACTGGTGCCGGAGCTGTCATCACCGAGGTGGTGCCGGTCAGTGGTTGTGTGTCTGCCTGTCTATGTGTGTGTATCTGTCTGTGTGTATCTGTCTGTGTGTGTCTGTCTGTCTGTGTGTCTGTCTGTGTGTGTGTCTGTGTGTCTGCCTGTCTGTGTCTGTGTCTGTGTGTCTGTGTGTCTGTGTGTGTGTGTGTGTGTGTGTGTGTGTGTGTGTGTGTCTGTGTCTGTGTGTCTGTGTGTTTACCCTTTTTCTCTCCCTGTCTCAGGGCTCCCCAGCTGATGGTCCCAGAGGTTTGTCAATAGGTGATATCGTGACTGGGTTAGAGGACTGCACCGTCAGAGAAGTGGACGACTGGACCTCCTGTCTCTCTCATCTCACACACACGCCCCAGACTGGCTACTGTGTTCCTATGGCCAGCCTGCAACCTAGCTGGGCCCACGGACGAGGTAGAAACACTTAATGATTGCACACACAGGGTGGAAAACAGGGACGGAATGACAGAATTCAGACATAAAAACGGAATTAGGCAATATTGAAAATTGCATTGAAATGATAAGAAAACAACTTAATTTGCTCTATGGCAATTATATTTTATGAAGAGTATATATTTGTGATGCTATTCTACCCCAATAATTTGGCAGAAATGTCCCCAGTGTGCGTGTGTACGTGTGTGCATTGAGTACCAACTGCAGAGCAGTTGCGTATTAGCCAGTTAGCCAATGTTAGCAATGCAGAGGCTCGTCTGGAGGTAAAAACAGCTTTCCAAAACTTACTTCAACTTGAACTGCAAAGAACGTGACAGAATACCACCTTGATGTCTTTTGCTGATTGAAAAGGCCACTCGATTCAGCTTGTGCACCTGCAGTAAGAAAAGGAAGAGGAAATGTAACTGCTGTCACTTGGTACGCTGTTGGTTCACACGCTTGGCGGTGCCGCGTGGCACAAAGATTACACTTGGTAGAAAAAAATGAGGAGAATGACTTCAGCGTCCCAGCATGGGCCTATGTTGCACGTTTTGTTCAGCAGTATTTTCTTATTTGCAGTGAATGTGTATATGACTCATTTCTAGCAGCTGTTTATCTATTTATAGCTATTCTTTTATAAGCACTTGAATTGAAATAATATACATCTTTTAATGAATCTAACTGTAATTTTGAGTTAAAAAAACTACAAAAAGCACGAAATAATAAAACGTAATAAGGGGAAAAATTCAACCGATTTTATAGGGCCCTACATGCAGGCACACAAACACACATTAAGGTTGTGGCAGCAAGCCATGTATTTGGCTGCCAATTTGGAGCAGTCTGCTTTTACACCCAATCGGAATTGCATTTTTTGTTTGTTTATATGTAAAAACTATTGTAGTGCCGTGTAATTTTGGGAAAGAATGCTGCTCTTATTTCTGCATATGTGTTTCAGTGTAAGAAGAAGTGTCCTTCTGTGTCTACCTCTTTCTGGGGGCAGAGCGTACACAGCCTGTCTTCCCTGGGCAGCCAGGTTTGCCTGTGGAGGCCTGTTTCTAATGCCAGGCTGTGCTCTCCTCACTGAGTCTGTACAGAATCAATGTCTTCCTCAGTTTCTGGTCAGTCATGGTGGTTGGATAATTTGCCACTGTGAACTGTCTATTTTGGGCCAAATAGCATTCAAGTTTACTTTGTTTCTTTGTTGTCTCATTCCATTCTCTCGCTCTTTCCCTCTTTCTCTCTCTCTCTCTCGCTCTCTCTGTCTTGCTCTCTCTAGCCTATAAGCGGTTGGATGGTTCTATGGAGTGCTGCAGTAACAACAGTTTGACAGACCTCTGCTTCTCCTATCAGCAGGACACCAAGGAGGTGAGACACACACACACACACACACACACACACACACACACACACACACACACTAAACACGCACACTTTTACTAGTTGTGTGTCGATCTTTCTATTCTCCTTGCTGTTTTTCTACATGTCTGTTCTTCTTGTTATATTTCTGCTATACTAGCTTTTTTTTTTTTTTTCCTGTTCAAATGGAATTGTATTTCTATGCTTCCCTCCTCAGTTTGCCTGTCTGCCAGTGCGTAAGATGGTGTCGGGCAGTCGAGTGTGTCGCAGCAATGCAGACTGTCTCCCACACACTCAAGCGGGCGGTGTGTGTGTCACCCCCTCTTTGGAGAATCAGACACGGCTGATCCGTGTCACACATCCTCCCAACACACAGTTGCTGTTTGTGGGGTTCCCCCCACACCTCCAATACTCTGGTGAGCGTGTGTGTGTGTGTGTGTGCGCGTGTGTGTGCTTGTGCTAATGTGAGAATTTGTGTGTATAATGTGTGTGTGTGTGTAGTGTCTGTAATATAATAAAGGTTTGTGAGTGTGTGTGTGTGTGTTAGTGTCAGAGCTGGGCGATAAACTACATTTATAGACACTGACATTTCAGGCCTCATACCAATGTAATTTGTCTTATCACAGTAATTTCTGTGATTAGACTTGCTGCAATTATCCGAAACCTCCAAACCACGCTCTCTCTATCTGCCTGTCTGAGGCTGACCCTTCCCTCTGATTGGTGTCTCCAAATTAATTTGACAAAGGCCACTCTTGAAGAGAGGATGATCTCAGTGTTTTAGAAATATTATGTTCCAACACCCAAAATCCAGTGTGTGACGCTCCTTTTAAGAAGAGTATACAGTGATACAGTGACAGATTTTTGGAGGGTATGCGATTTGAAAATGCTTCTTGCTCACTTTGAAAAGCAATTCGGGTAAGGAGCTATTAAAAAAATAAAAAAAAATTGTATTGTGAGACAGGATTGAAAGCAAATAGGCATAATGGTAGCCTGCCGACATTTTCACAAAATCTACAAAATCAGTCCGCTGTTAGGACTCACTTTAGTTAAACCAACTGACAAAGAACATCAAGATGTTTGCATTCTTTATTATTTGCTCATGCTGAAGGTTGTCAATACAGTTGTTTTCCAAAAAGTTGAACATTGCCCGATTCAATTTATCTCTGCATTTATTGTTATGGAGGTAAATGGGTTAGGGGGTTCAAGTGATGGTGGTAAGTGTTTTTGTCCATTTCGTCCATCTGTGTTGAACCATCTTTCCTCTCCTCAGTGAGTCTGACCAACTTTGTCCCTCGGTTCGCCTTCCTGCACCTGGATCTCCCTGTGGTCCTGGAGACCTTCTGCAAGTATCCTTACCAACCCTAGAAAATGCCTACCATAATATGTGTGAATACCAATGCATACAGTGTGTGTGTGTGTGTGTGTGTGTGTGTGTGTGTGTGTGTGTGTGTGTGTGTGTGTGTGTGTGTGTGTGTGTGTGTGTACCATGTATATTCCTTAACCCACTGTGTTTCAGATATATCATCTCCCTGTCAGGTGCACTAGCCGTAGTGAACTCAGTCCCGTGCTTCGCTCTGGATGGCCAGTGGATGCTCTCTGCGCTCCTGGAGGCCACCCTGGTTACCGTAGTAACGGACCGGCAGCGCCGTGAGCTGATTGGCTTCTTCCTGCTGCTGGGCGGCAGTGCCCTGCTGGCTGCCAACGTGGCATTGGGGCTGTGGATGGTCACCGCCCGGTAACCACAGTATCAAACGCCATAGCAACAAACACCACAGCAACAAACGTCACGGCAATTCCTGGAGATCCTCTCACTGGAAGAAACTCAATTTCCCAGGATGCCTTGCTCCCAATCTAGCGGCGTTGTGTTTTTTTCTTGTTTGGATCACTGAACTATGAACATAGCTGCTCCCTTATGAGGGAAAGACTGTCATATCCAGCTCTGCCTGGATGTGTGTGCTGATGTGGGTGGAGTCTGTGGATGTGTGTGCTGACGTGGGTGGAGTCTGTGGATGTGTGTGCTGACGTGGGTGGAGTCTGTGGCTGCGCTTCTCGCTCACTTGAACACAAAGCCTGTGGGAACTGAAACAAGCAACCGGGCCAAGACTGGACACTCACATAGAACACACTACATCTATTAGGAACTGCACAATCTGTTGAAGATGTGATATCTTCAGTGTATGTGTATTTGTGTTTGTGTGTGTGTATGTGAACGAAAGTGTGTATGTGTGTGTCTGTGTATTTTGTTCTTCTTCATAGATTTCCTGTAAATTGTCTATTACATTTGTTGTGAAAGATTTTCTTATATTTCTTTCTTCAAGCCCTCTCTCTCTCCCCCTCCCCCAAACCCTCTCTTTCTCTCCCTCCCCATCTCTTTCCCTCTTTCATATCCTGTGTCACTGTAACAGTCTGTCCATCATGTGTAATAAAGACTGTTGAGACCATAGTGAGTCCTGTTGTGTATCTGAAATAATCCACAATGTTTATCCAATAAAACACACAATGTTTACATTAAAATTAGCCTCCAAGATGTCTCTCCCCCTTCCGTCTCCGTCAGGGCAGGCTGAGTAGACTAGTTATTCACTACAATGTTGCTATTGCTGTCACATTACTGCCCCCCCCCCACACACACAATGTACAAGATTATAGACTATAATTTAGTAGGGTGTCTCCCACAGACACACACATGCTGAATCTACTTCAGTCTGACCGCAGAGGTGTGTGTGTCATTACCAGATGAGCACAGACACCCACGTCAGCAGCTTGTGTGTGTGTGTGTGTGTGAGAGAGAGAGAGAGAGAGAGGTATATTTGTGTGGTGTTATGTGTTTGTCAGAGACTAGGCATGGTATAGAATATGCATATACACTCACTGATCACTTTATTAGGAACACTATACTAATACTGGGTAGAGCCTCCCTTTGCTCTCAAAACAGCCTAAATTCTTCATGGCATTGATTCCATTGGTTCATGGAATCATTCCTTTGAGATTCTGGTCCATGATGACATGAATGCATCACGCAATTCCTTCACATTTTTCAGGTGCACTTTCAAGCTGTGAATCTCCTGTTCTACCACATCCCAAAGGTGTTCTATTGGATTCAGATCCGGTGACTGGGAAGGCCACTGAAGAACACTGAACTCATTGTCATGTTCATGAAACCAGTTTGCTTTGTGACATGGTGCATTATCATGCTGAAAGTAGCCATTAGAAGATAGGTAAATTGTGGCCATGAAGCACATGGTCAGCAACAATACTCAAATAGGCTGTGGCATTCAAGCAATGACTGATTGGTATTAACAGGCCCAAAGTGTGCCAAGAAAACATTCCCCACACCATGACACCACCACCATGAGCAGGTGTACAGGTGTTCCTAATAAAGTGTTCAATGAGTGTATGTATGCATATATGCAAGTGTGTGCGTGTGCGTGTGTGTATGTGTATGAGTAGGGGGATGTTGTGTATATGTGTGTGTTGGCGGGATGCATGGTATGTCTAAAGAATGTATGTGGGAGATAGTGTGTGTGTGCAGGATGACATTATCGTGTGTGTGTGTGTTTGTGCTGCTGTGCTTATCTCGTAGTAATGACAGGCTGGGAAGAGGTTTCTATAAACACACGAGGAGAGGAGACAGAGAGAGGAGAGAAACTCCGGCCAGGCCTGGTCTTCTGTGAGAGATGGGTTATGTGAGTGATAGTGTTCAACTGCATGACCTGCTGTATCTGTTCACTGCTTTACATAAGTGATCACAAAGGAAAGGAAACTAGGAACTAAACCACATGATACTATTGGGACATAGCCACTGTGTGGAGTTCTAAATGACAGAGATGAGTTGTTGTTGTGTAGGTGTGTATATGTGTGTATATGTGTGTATATGTGTGATATGTGTGTATTTTGAACAATAGCAGCGTCGTGTTGTTAGCTCCACAGGAAGTAGTGTCTATATAAGGAAGTCGTGGCCGCCAGCCAAATCCTAATGAGCGTGTGCAGAAAAAGCTCCTGACCACAGCAGGAGGGTGACCACGTATCTTAGGGAGCTGTGGTGTCACAATCATTATCACCCCTACGGAATTCTCTCTCTCTCTCTCCCTCTCTCTCCCTCCCCCTATCTGTCTGTCTCTCCTACTCTCTCCCTGTCACTCTCTCTTACTCACCGAACAGCACTGACAGCTTATGTCATATATATCCATATGATTTTATCATCTTGCTTTCTAAGGTACAATAAACAGAATGAATATGATAAGAATGTTACTATG
>NC_139655.1:24737725-24745638 GCF_951799395.1 Argentina silus | reverse complement strand
CAGTCAAAATATTTACAAGAGAGTATTATCTTAAGTGACTTTTCCTCCACTAGGTCTGATTCCTAGGCTAGCAAATTGTGGGTGTGAGTACAGACAGGTTGAAAGAATGAGAGAGGGAGGGGAAGGGCCAATTTGAAAGAGGGAGAGAAAGTGGGAGAGGAGGAAGGAGGGACACATTGAAAGGGGGAGTCAGAGAGAAGTAGGTAGAGCCACAGTAGTTGGTCAGACAGCTCTGAAGAGAGAGAGAGAGAGAGAGAGAGAGAGAGAGAGAGAGGGACAAAGTTCATGATCTAGAGAAAGAGGGAATGAAACTTCTCCAACTCAAGTAGACAGAGGAAGAGAGACAGGAGTTACATGTTTGAAGTTGGAGAGGCTGAGAGAAAGAAGGAAAGAGGTGAAGAGAGTGAAAGGAGGTTATGTTAGTTCATGTGTTGGCTACATTGAGTCTGTGTGTGTAGGTAGTGGTATTGTATTGTTTGTGTGTGTGTGTGTGTGTGTGTGTGTATTTATTTCGGTATAGTTTGTTACAGTTGGTGGTGTGTGTGTCTGTGTACAGGTTGATAGTGTGGGTTCTGTTTTATTAGTTACAGTTGGTAGTTGGGTAGTTTGTGTGTGTGTGTGTGTGTGTGTGTGTGTGTGTGTGTGTGTGTGTGTGTATGTGTGTGTGTGTGTGTGTGTGTGTGTGTGTGTGTGGTTAGTAACAGTAGGGAGTGTTGTGTCTGTTGAGTTAGTTGCTGTAGTGTTTATTTAGCGTGTTAGTTAGTTAGTTAGTTAGTTAGTCAGTTAGTTAGTGAGTAGGTTAGTTCCAGTAGTGTGCGAGGGGGTATGGAGATGGAATATCTAGGCGGTGAGGGTGTGAAGCCACAGAGGGCGAACAGTCGCCTCCTCAAGACAGCGCTGGCCGTGTGTGTGTGTCTCTGTATCGCTCTGCTGCTCGCACACATATTTGGTGAGTGTACACACACACACACACACACACACACACACACACGCACATACACACACACACACCTACCTATGTACTTTAAACATCTGTTGCTTTGGATAGGCATTCAGAGTATGTTATTTACAATGTAGAATTGTGTGTAGATGATGTGTATACAGTATCATCTCATGTCCTCTCTTCTCAGATGGGTGTAAACACACACACACACACACACACACACACACACACACACACTCATACAGGGGAGGGTTGTTGTGAGCTGGTTTATAATCCTGTGCCCATGTGTATGCGTGTGCGTGTCTCAGTCTATTTTGGGCACAGCTAGAGTTTCACACACACTCTGACTCATTTTCTCACTGTGTAAATTTTACATTTTTAAAGGCACAACTCAAAGAAAGTGTTCAGTTTTATATGTGTGTGTGTGGGTGTGTGCGGATGTGTGTGTGTATGATATAGCTATATCCAGTGCTTGTTAGAGTGTCTACTGCACTATTCCGTGAGGAGTAGCAACTTGTTGCTGGGGTGGTCGTGGGAAGGGGTGTGTGTGTGTGTGGGGTGGGGTAAGTATTGTTTTCTTGTTATTGAGGGAAGCCAACATTTTTGTGGCTGAATGGTAGTCTAATTATGTCTGTCTTTATATGCTGTATGTACACACACACACACACACACACACACACACACACACACACACACACACACACACCCCTGTGTCTAACCATGCAAGTGAATAGACAGCAGAATTTCAAGTGGTTTCTTTGATTTTCTTGTGTTTTCTGTGTTTTTTCAATAAATGCTGTGAGTGTGTTTTTGTGTCTGTGTGTTTGTGGCCCGTTTGGTATGTGTGTTATGAATATGAGGTCTGTGACATTTGAACCCTCTGACAGATGATGGTGTGTGTGTGTGTGTGTGTGAGAGAGAGAGAGAGAGCGAGAGGGGGTATGTGTGTTGTGAGGTTCGTAGGGTTGTTCTAGGCCATGCAAGTCATAAAGGGACACCATGTGTTTTGCTTGTGGTGAAAGGAGGGGATTTGTACTGTGTCCTATATAGACAGAGTTAGACCAAGTTGGACATGTTACTACTTCAACATTTTCTCCTCATCCACTTATGATAAGGGTACTGTACATGTTCCAATTCTAATTGTGTCAGTTGATAAGCTTTCTTTATTAAGATTATTTTCTAATTGTAATTCTGTCAGTTCATGAGAGTTCTAATTCTGTCAGTTCAGTTCATGCTTTATTAAAATTCTTTGAACAGCTATCTATAGATATAGTCTAGAGCTACTAACAGCTTATTGAAACCTCAATAGGCAAACTTTCTCCATACAGTGGCCCTGTTGGAAAGGCATCCTTCCTTCCCTCTTCCTTCCTGCCCTCTTCCTTCCTTCCTTTCCTCTTTCTTCCTCCCTCCCTTCCTTCTGTCTTCCTTCCTTCCTTCCTTCCCTATTTCTTTCTTCCCTGTCCCCTCCTTTCCTCTTCCTTCCTTCCTTCCTTCCTTCCTTCCTTCCTTCCTTCCTTCCTTCCTTCCTTTCTTCCTGGACTCTTCCTATCTCCCATTCTTGAAGGATTCACTGATGAGGCACGATGCAGTTGATGAAAGCAATGAAAAGCTTCATTGGTGAAAGCTTGCCTTGACATGACATCATGTTTGATTATTAACTTAAAGGAAGGAAGGATGTGGGCCAATGTGTCATGTGTGAACCTTCATCAGGTCTCCTCCTCTTCCTCAGTCTATCGGAAAGCTGATGGGGAGAAGTTCTGTATGACTCCAGAATGCATCGAAGCAGGTAGGATACTGTTATTCCACTGACTGATTTGTTAATTTGTTTATTCCAATGGGGTTTGATACAAATGTAGTGTGTTCTCCTGTATGCTGATGCTATTGTCTAGGGCTGTCAGTCGATTAAAACAATTAGTTGATACATTTTTTCCTATTAGATGATTAATCTATTGATTTGTATTCCGCGCCTTATTTTTCATCTTGCAATTTAAGTTACCATCTTCTCTCCTTCAATGGGTTGGTCCCTCATAGTCTGTTTCTATGTGTCTCTCTATTCCTCTCTGTCCCCCCCCCCAACCCCATAGCCGGGTCTATCCTGAGTAAGTTGGATCAGTCCGTCACACCCTGTGAGGATTTCTATGGTTTTGCCTGTGGGGGTTGGCTCAATGAGAATCCCATCCCTGAAGACTCCTCCTCCTACGGCATCTACCCCTGGCTTCGACAACATGTGGACATCAGACTTAAAGGTGTGTGTGTGTGTGTGTGTGTGTGTGTGTGTGTGTGTGTGTGTGTGTGTATATTTGTGGTGGTATGTGTGTGTGTGTGTGTGTGTGTGTGTGTGTGTGTGTGTGTGTGTGCGCGCGCACGTGTGCGCGTGTTTGTGTGTGTGGGTGCGTGTGTGTGTACATGCAGTATATAGACATACATAATTAGACTGCCATTTAACCCCAAAAGTCTTGGCTTCCCTGTGCCCTGACTACACAAACGTAGACATACCCCTAGGGCTGTGATGGTCATGGGATTTTGGGGTCTATCATCATGCAGATAGTTGTTATTACTGTCATAAATGTTCAGTTATGACTGTCTGAGACTGACTCTCCCCTATTGGTGTATCCAAAGGCTTTTGAAGAGGGGATGATCTCAGTGTTTTACCAATATTATGTTCCAACACCCACAATTTTGCACATGGAGCTCATTTGACCAGAGTATACAGTGATATTGAGAAAAAGATGTTTCTGAAGGCACACCTGACACGCGAATTTACACTAGTTTGTTTAAATGTCCATTTGTTTAATTACAATGCAGGTGAAACCTATGCATGCAGATTTTTGGAGTGTCTGCTTTTCCAAAATGCTTACTTTTGAAAACAAATGCGAACCCTGATTGACACATTACCGCATGACAGAGCCAGAATAACCTTGTGGTGGACTGCTGTTGCTATTGTTAACTCATGAATAGTCATAAACATACAACGTTTATAAATAGAAGATTTGTTTATTCAACAGAAAGCAAGAACATCTAGCATAAAAGAAAGTGCACACATCAAACCAAAAGTGAACTTGATTGTGGAAGTTCTGCTCCCTTTGGAGGAGGTGGAGACAGTTTGATAGGCAGACAGATTAAGGTAGCAAACCAATTGTTAATAATCATTCATTTCCACTTCTGCTTCGTATATCTATATGAAAAGTATATCTATATGAAAATACACATACAACATGCATACACATACAACAATGTATTAAACGGTTATGACGGTCGCTTCTTTTTTTCACGGTCAAACTCCTATCACCGTGTCACCATCACAGCCCTACATACCACGATTATACCATAACACCAGACCTGATTTAAACGTTTATTTTTTATTTTTTATTTGAATACTTCTCTCTTGCTCTCGCTCCTGGCCCTTGCCTGGGCCAATGGAACCAGTGGGATAACCTAACTCACACACACACACACACACACACACACACACACACACACACACACACACACACACACACACACACACACACACACTAGAACCCTCTCAATGATACCTGTGTGTCTGTGTTATAGAGTTACTGGAGGCTCCGTCTGACCCTGCCGAGCTGGAGGCAGTCACCAAGGCCAAGGTCCTCTACCGCTCATGCATGAACGAGAGTGAGTGACACACACACACACACAATAAACAAATATATCTTCTATTTATATCTTCTATTTAAAAACTGGCTACTCTCACAAGCTAGTTGAGGTATGTTATCTTTGCATTGAAATGAATGAAGCCAGAGGGCAGAGGAAAGCAGTGAAGCACTCTGCTGAGATTAGAACACGCATAATGTGGAATGCAGTCAACTGGATTTTATGCAGGTCAACAGTGTGTGTGTGTGTGTGTGTGTGTGTGTGTGTGTGTGTGTGTGTCTTTTTGTATCTGTGCATGCATGTGTGTGTATGTGTGCACGTGTGCGTATGCGTGTGTGCATGTGCGTGCGTGCGTGCGTGCGTGCGTGCGTGTCTAGCTGTGTTGGAGCAGGTAGACTCCAGGCCTCTATTGAAGCAGCTACAAACTCCAGAGTTCCGCTGGCCAGTACTGGGAGAAGGGCTCAGGGGGGCATGGCAGTGGTTGCCAGGGCAATGGAACCTCCTGCAGACATTGGCTGAGATCCGAAACCAGCACAGCAAGAGTGTCTTGATTCGCTTATACATCGCCCCTGACGACAAAAATTCTTCCAACTACATCTTTAAGGTGAGAGTGGTACAACAGAACTTGTTTTTGTGTGGGCCGATATCCCGGGCCGAACTAAATCTATCCTAGAATAAAAAACATCTTCACTGGAGAATCTCAATTGAAAGGACCTAATCTTAATCTGTGTCTGGGAACCTGCCCAGTGTGTGTGTGTGTGTGTGTAAAAAAAAAAGAAAATGTGTGCCTGTGTGTGTGTGTGTGTGACGCCACATCTCTCTTTCTCTAGTTGGACCAGGCCTCTCTGTCTCTCTCTTCCAGAGAAGATTACATCACCAACACCTCCTCTGCCCAGGCAGTAAGACTAAGATACTGATTAGAGGGGCTCAGGCATGATTTCATAAAGACAACAAGTTGCAAAAGTTGATGATAGATGTAGCAATAATGTTGGTCTTTCGCTATCTCTCTGTCCCTCTTTTTGTATGTGTGTGTGTGTGTGTGTGTGTGTGTGTGTGTGTGTGTGTGTGTGTGCATGTGTGTGCATGTAGTACCGTGCTGCCTTATTGAGGTTGATGGTAGACATAGCAGTGATGTTGGGGGCTCCTGAGGATGCAGCAGAGACTCAAATGAAAGAGGCACTCGCCTTCGAGAGAGAACTGGCTCAGGTGTGTGTGTGTTTTAATCTGTGTGAGTGTGTGTGTGTGTTTTAATTTCACATTCACACTTCATTAAGCTTCCTGTATGAACAAAACACATGACATTATTATCTTGGATTAATAAGTGGTAGTGTGAGTTTTTTTGCTTGTTTTCTTGCTAGTTATCTAGTGGTAGTGTGAGATCTTCTGTGTTCTGTGCATTGACTGTTATTGTTCTGTGTAGATCCTGATTCCCTTCGAGAACCGCACCAGTGAGAACATGTACAACAGATACAGTCTCTCCCGCCTTCAACGCTCCATCCCACAGGTAACATTCACACACACACACACACACACACACACACACACACACACACACACACACACACACACACACACACACACACACACACACACACGCACGCACGCACGCACACACACATACACACACATGTACACACGCAGACATATGCAGACAAACATACGTACATAAATGCCAGAAATACACACACACATGCAGACATTTGAGGAGGGTATAGGTACTGTAATAACTGACCATCAAAATAGGATCATACTCATATACATCCCTCAATACATGATAACATGGTGACATAATACCCTCCTCAAACCCTCACTACATCAAAATACACACTCTTCTCTATTGTCGACATCAGTATGACACCACATACTACATTCACTGTGGATTTTCTAAGATATTGATCTGGAGACTAGGGGTCTAGTACGCTTTCATCCATAGCCTTCAGAATCATCAGTTCTATCTGAGTTGTCCTACTTCTGCAAGAAAATGATGACATATACCCTCCTCAAACACTCACTTCATCAAAATATAGACCCCTCCCTATTGTCAACATCAATATGAGACATATTCCCTGCAGAATTTAAAAGATATTGAGGTCTAGTGTGCTTCTATTCATAGCTTTCAGAATTACCTGTTTTATACTGAGCTGTCCTACTTCGACAGGAAAAGATGACACAATATACTGACACTTTCAAAAACTAGATCTGCGCTTGATGTAGTTTGCCTGGTACAACGGTCCCCAAAGTATACAAACTGCTTTCAAATATTTGACATGTGCATTTGTTTGGCACACATGCACACATCTAACCCCACAAACACCTCAGTCACCATACCACAAGTAACCCTTCATCCACAAACATCTCTCACCCCACACCTCCCCCCTCTCTCTCTCATTCTCTCTCCATCTCTCCCTCTACCTCCCTCCCTCCCCCCTCTCTTTCGATCTCTCTCTATGTTTTACACTCTCTCTCTCTCTCTCTCTCTCTCTCTCTCTCTTTCTCTCTCTTTCTCTCTCTCCAGTTTGACTGGCTGACCTATGTAAAGGCAGTAGTGAAGTCTGATAAAGATCTGTCTGTGTCCTCTTCTGAACCTGTCATCGTCCGCGTTCCGCTCTACCTGAAGAAATTGTTCAAGCTGATCAATGCGACAGAGCCCAGGTATACACACACACACACACACACACACACACACACACACACACACACACACACACACACACACACACACACACACACACACACACACACACACTCACACATTAGCAGGCACACACACATACACATACTGTACACCAGGGGTGTCTGTTTCTAATTACCAATATGTGTGTTATAGTGTAATTCAATCAATTCAAATCACTTCCTTCTCTCTCTCTCTAGGACAGTAGCTAATTATGTTATATGGAGAACTGTTTTCTCCAGAATCACTACCCTCAGCAGGCGCTTCCTCTATAGATACCTGGACTTTGCACGGGTTGGTACACACACACACACACACACACACACACACACACACACACACACACACACACACACACACACACACACACACACACACACACACACACACACAAACACACAAAGCCTGACCCTAACCCTATATCCCTACCCTCCAAATTCCAGATTACCACAGGGACGACCTCTCTGACGCCACGCTGGGATAAGTGTGTGAACTACGTAGAGAACACACTCGTCTATTCCACTGGACGCCTCTTCGTCGACACACACTTCCAGGAGGACAAAAAACACATGGTGTGTGTGCTGATGGAACGATAATACCATTTATGATTATGTTATAGTATTGATTGATGAGTGCATTTAGAAATGAATGTGTTATGTATTGTGTTGTGTTTTGAGAAGT
>NC_139655.1:24730225-24732725 GCF_951799395.1 Argentina silus | reverse complement strand
AAAACATTTGAACCTGACACTGTGTGTGTGTGTGTGTGTGTGTGTGTGTGTGTGTGTGTGTGTGTGTGTGTGTGTGTGTGTGTGTTAAAGAGAGAGAGAGAGGCAGGGGGTAGTGTTAATGAGTTACAGTAAACCCCCCTGAGACACCAGTGGCGACCTCATCAATACACAGCTATTAGAACAACAGCAACCAACCACAGCAGTCTAGAGAGAGAGAAATTGTGTGTGTGTGTGTGTGTGTGTGTGCGTGTGTCAGGAAGGACTTCCTGAGAAAACCAAATATGGGGGAGAGGTTCTCCCCAAAATAGACATGTAACATCAGCCATTGACACTCTTGCACGTAGTTTATTAGAGGTGTCAACGTTGAGGATAAAGGATAACAAGACAGAGATAGAGAGAGAGAGAGAGAGAGAGAGAGAGAGAGAGAGAGAGAGAGAGAGAGAGAGAGAGAGAGAGAAAGAGAGATGGGTAGAGGTTTACCATTCAGACGTTGACAGGGTGCAATACTGTGGCAGACCAGAAGAGGGCAGTATGTCTTCTCTAGAAGGCTAATCTTTGTGCCTGAAGGCAGGAACACTGAGTAATAGAAAGTCTTTCGGCTCCAATTTGATGTGCAAAAAAGTGCCAAAAAATTACCAAAGTCGGCCATCTTAATCATAATATATCTAATAGACATGATGAGACATAATCCAATAAGAGTTTTGAATACTGCAACTAGCATTTGCATGATATGCAATGCATTTTCAGACTGTTTACTAACATTCTGGTTGAATAATTACCATTTTCTCAAAAAACATTGTTAAAGACAAGGTACAAAAAAAGTCATGCTGTAGAGTTGTAAGGCATTTTTTGCTCTGCTCAGCACTATTTGCACAAGCAAATTGAGGCCCAGTGTGTATCTCACATAGAACAGAAAAAACCCAAACAGATGGTCAACACTCACTTGTCCTGATGGGGTGCAATCTCTTTTTTCTATTGACTTTATCAGGTCTACCCATCACCAACTTTATTTAAAAAAAGGTTTGTCCTTTTTTATCTCACATAGAACAAACATAAAGTTGACTTTAGATGTATAACGTTACTCTCTCATTTTGAAGAAGGAAAAGCAGATGGCTACAGTGACCAAAACAAATCTTGAGGTTATTTCGCTCTCCTCCCTCTATCCCCCCGCCCCCCACCCACCTCTCCCTGGATGTGTGTGTTGTTGTGCATGTGTGTGTGTGTGTCTCTATCTGTTTGTGTATCTCTATCTGTATGAGACTCTGTGTGTGTGTGTGTGTGTATGTGCATGTCTGTGTGTGACTGTGTGCATGCGTATGTGTGAGTGTGTATGTGTGTACGTGACTGTGTGTGACTGTGTGTGACTGTGTGTGTGACTGCTGACACTGGCGCTGCATTATGGGCTCCATCTCTCTGCTCCCTGTCTCTGGTCTGTAACGTTAATCTAATCTATTCCCCTCTAAGAGCTCGAAAACAAGTTTACTGGCCTTCTCCATCCCTTTCTTCTGTCTCTCTCTCTGCCCTCTCTCTCCTCTCTCGTTTCTCTCTCTCCTTCCCAAGATAGATACGGAGGCACTCTCAGAGCATCCTTCCGGACGCGTAGATGTCCATCCGAATGACATTTAGAAATCTAGAACGTTGACCTCGGAGAGGAAATGGAGAAAGAGAGGGGGCAGAGGAAGAGAGCAGAGGAGAGAGCGAGAGAAAGAAAATAGAGTGAGTGACTAAGAAAGAGTGAGAGAAAATATAGAGTGTGTGTGTGTGTGTGTGTGAATGTGTGTGTGATCGAGTGAGTGAGAAAGAGTGAGTAACATTTCATTATGCTCACTGCATTACATAGTTTACAATATTTGATATAGTGCTTCTCTGATTATTTTTATTGAGTGAGTGTGTGCCAGGGGAGGCTGGTGGAGTGTGTTTGATACCATTCCTCATTCCATTCCATGCATTACAATGAGCCCGTCCACTGATTTCTACCTACCTTTCTTGCATGCGTGTGTGAGTGATCATAACATAATCCAGGGGCAAAGTTTTAGAATAGTGCCTCTCTGCTCTCCATCCAGGGGGATCTGCACCCTCATCTGGCAACCCACCAGAATAAGCTGTAACAAGGAATGAATAAACCAGAAGGGGGAGAAATAGAATAGAGAGGATGGTGTCGTTATTTATGTATGGGCTCTACCAAAACAGATAGAGAGAGGGGAGGGGGAGCAAAGGAATAGGGTCTTTTTATGCATAACTTGTCCATCCCACTTTCCCAAAAGGCTGAATGGCCATAAAACAGCTTTAATAATGTAGGGCATAAAACACACACGCGCACGCGCACGCGCACGCGCACACGCACGCGCACACGCACACGCACACGCACACCACAGGGTACAAAAAGACTGACAGCCTGCCTGCTGCAGCGTCGTTATAGGGCTCCTCTCCTCCTTGTCGTTACCTGTAGGCTGATCTGTCCATCGTGTGTGTGTAGCTGTGTGTGTGTGTGTGTGTGTGT
>NC_139655.1:24722725-24727725 GCF_951799395.1 Argentina silus | reverse complement strand
TATCGGTTCTATATCTGCAGGTTTTTTTCTATCTGCAGTTCTGTCTGAGCTGATACCTGCCACTCCACTGCACTGAGCCTGATGACTGTGGACAGGGGAGAGGAGCGCTCTGACCGGGGAGACCTAGACTCTCCTCCCGCCTGTCCGTGACTACATACTCGGGGAATTATCTCTGACCACCTGTCTTGTTGGAGTGACGGTGCTCCCGATGCCGCGAGCGCCCGATGGTCGGTGTTTCCGGGGTTTCCGGTCGGTGGGAGAGGCTCGAGCCGCGGCCGCGCGCTAGGATGCTGCGCCAGGTGTTGCACGCGGGCTTGAGAAGTTCCTTCCACACGCTGGGTCGGTTCGTCGCGAGACACCCGGTGTTCTTCGCCTCCGGGCCCGTGCTCATCTCCATCCTGCTGGGCGCGAGCTTCAGCCGGTACCGCGTGGAGGAGAACGTGGAGTACCTGCTCGCGCCCAAACACAGCCTTGCCAAGATCGAGGGGAACCTCGTGGACAGCCTGTTTCCTGTGAACCGTTCCAAGCACGCCCTCTATTCCGACCTGCAGACACCGGGCCGGTACGGCCGCGTCATCATCACCACGCGCAGGGGCAGCATACTGGACCCGCTCCATCTGGACCTGGTGCTAAAGGTGTGTGTGTGTGTGTTCTGTGTGTGTGTGTGTGTGTGTGTGTGTGTGTGTGTGTGTGTGTGTGTGTGTGTGTGTGTGTATGTGTGTGTGTGTGTGTGTGTGTGTGTGTGTGTGTGTGTGTCTGTCTGTCTGTCTGTCTGTCTGTCTGTCTCTCTCTCTCTCTCTCTCTCTCTCTCTCTCTCTCTCTCTCTCTCTCTCTCTCTCTCTCTCTCTCTCTCTCTCTCTCTCTCTCTCTCTGTGTGTGTGTGTGTGTGTGTGTGTGTGTGTGTTTCATAAACAGGTTGGAAACTCATATGGAGAGGTTGAGAGCACAGGTTCTCTATCCTGTGCGCCCTACTTTGTAATTCACGTTTATAATATGCAATTTTAATTATTTTCCTTTTGATGATATTAATAATAATGATAATAGTCAAGCGGAGAGATGAAGCTCCCAGTTCAATTAAGAAATTAGGTGCTAATGTTAGCTCAGAAAGCCGTACGTCCTACAATGTGGTTTAATGGTTTGGTTATTAATCAAACATGCACAAAGTAATCAATCAGGTAAAGCGCACTTTGACCTCCCGAAAATCATATCAGGTCATCGTTGTGTGTGTGTGTGTGTGTGTGTGTGTGTGTGTGTGTGTGTGTGTGTGTGTGTTGGAATATGTCAGAATATTGGATATTGCGGCCTACTTTATGTGCTCAGAAAACACTCCTCTATTGGTCTATGTAAACACAGTGTCCATGGAGGACAGACATAGTTCAGCTGTAGCCAGACTCAGGATAAATATAGCATGTCAACATGCTGCCCTCTGAGAATAACAACTGTCTGATACATTATTAAACATGTAGAGAGAGACAACTGTTTTCATCTCAATATGTATGGAAGCACTAAATATGGTTCTGGTTTAAAGGTAACCTTGTTGAGACCAGGCCTTCCTAGTTTGGAAAGCCTTGTGAAATCCTTTGCAGAAAGTAGCCACAAATGGGTGGCCACGCCACACGTCAAACCAATCAAATACCTAATGCCTTCCTCGATTAGATTTTGTGTATAGAGCACACTTTTGGCAATTCAGTTTTTCCTTCATGTTTTCTTAAATTTTCTTCAATGTTGCAAGCTAGCATCTAGCAACAACTCTCTGCAAAATAGTCCTACCTGTTTGGAAAAGAGTCAAGATGATGTTCATAATAACAAACAATCAGCATGTGGGGGAGGGTTCTTGGAATGTAACATCCAATGAAATTGCGAGCACATTCTCCCATTGCTCCATCCAGGTTAATCCAAACCAGATCGGCTAATCTAAAATTCTCCAGACCTCCAAAGGAGGCGTGAGAACAAAGCGATTTGGAGGTATGGCTGCACAAGACTAGTTTAAAGGTAGACGTTACCAAGGGTAACATTACCAAGGGTACCTTGATATAACATTACCAAGGGAAGATTTATGACATAGGAGATATTTCAGATTCACTTAAGGAAGACATTTCACTCACTAGCTATTCAGTTGACGCACAAGCATGAGCACGGCAGTGCAATGTTAAAGCCGCATGACAAAAAGACTGCTGAGTGAATTGTCTTGCTATAGTTTACCTTTAACTGGTACTTAAAGGTCCATATTTTAACTTTAAAGGGATGGCCTACTTTTATGTTTAGGTGAAATATCATCTGACCTATGAGTTGTCCTCATAGGCCAGTAGTGAAAGCTTTTTCGGTTCTTTTTGCTACACGCTAACAGTCAATTACATCACATAATCTTGTCAGAAAAACATCAAAGTTTAGTGGCAAGTTATGCTTGATATGATTTATTGACATGTATACTGTTGAAAATTAAATCATTACAGTCTCATAATCGATTTGCCCAGAACTGGAATACATTTTCCTCTTTGTAAACTCACAGCCAGATAACTTCATCCTTCATGGGCGGGGTATTCAACAACAACAAAACAGCATGACAGAATAAACATTGTACAAAACAATATACAAATATTAAAAATAACAAACAGAAGACCAAAGAAAAAAATACATGACATTGGAGTGATTACTAGCTGTGAACAAAAATGAGCAACTTGCGCAGATGGCAGAATCACTCCAGGAACTTACCCTCTCCGCCCAGCAACCTCACATCCCCAATGTTGGAGTGGCCGCTGCCCAAGCCTCAGCACCCAGTGGGTCAATCGCTGCTGGAGGCCCCCTAGTGAACCAGTTCCACAAACCCAGGATCCCAGCTCCCAAGTGGTACGATGGCCAGCCAGGAAAATGCAATAGGTTCCTTACTCAGTGTTCCCTGGCATTCAAGCCGCAGCCCTCCTTGTTCCACACCGACCGAGCCAAGGTCGCAAGCCAGCTTACATTATCTCCCTGCTCTTAGGGAAAGCCTTAGTGTGGGCTATGGCGGTGTGGGAACAACAGTCACCATCCTGCAGCTCTCTCCTTGGTTTCACCTCCGAGTTGTGGCAGGTCTTCGATCATCCTGTCAGTGGATGAGAGGCGGAGAGTCATCTTTTCTAACCCTAACCCTGTGCCAGGGGCTCAGGTCAGCGGCGGACTTCACCATCAAGTTCCGGACCCTCAGGGTGGAGAGTGACTGGAATCCGGAGACGTTGATCACCGCTTTTCACCATGGACTGTCTACTGCCATTAAGGATGAGCTAGCTGTTCGGGATCTAAGAAAATCACTAATCTTGATGGATATACAAATTGACAATCGCTTCCGGGAGCGGGTGAGACAACGCCACATTGACGCCGCACCAATCTTTTGGATTCCCACTCATCCCCAGCTTCCTGATCCTAGTCCCGTGGAACCCATGCAGCTGGGCCACGCTTGCCTGAATCCCAGAGAGTGTGATAGGCGCAAGCGCGAGGGTTGCTCCTACTACGGCGGAGACCTCGGGCATTTCTGTTAAAAGCTCGCCAGGACAAGGGGATGCCTTGACAAGCTGTGCACTGACTCCCCGACCACCTAGGCACTGTCTACTGCTACCCATGATCTTGCATTGGAACAACCGCCAGCACCCACTCTGAGCTTTTGTGGACTCCGGGGCCGCCAATAACTTCATCAATCAGGACCTCGCCAAGGAGTTACAGATCCCCTGCATGAGCTGCCCTATTCAAATACTAACCCTCAACGGATGTCCCATCGGTTCCGGCCAGGTGGACACCCAGACCAGTGGCTATGGAGGACTACATCGGGGAGTCTCTGGAGGCAGGCTTCATTCGTCCCCCGCTGGTGTGGGATTCTTCTTTGTGGGAAAAAAGGATGGGATGTATTGACTACTGTGGACTGAATAAAATCATGATCAAGAACTGCTACCCTCTGCCTCTGATGTCCTCTGCCTTGTAGTTAACTCAGGGGGCCCAGTTCTTCACCAAGCTGGATCTTCGCAACGCATACAACCTGGTGAGGATCCAGGAGGGGGATGAGTGGAAGACGGACTTCAACACCCCTAGTGGACACTACAAATATCTGGTCATGCCATTCGGGTTGTCTAACTCGCCTGCAGTATTCCAGGTGTTGGTGAACGACATGCTGAGAGACATGTTAATTTGCTTCATCTTCGTGTACCTCGATGACATCTTAATCTTTTCCAAGGCCCTCCCGGAAAACATCCTGCAGGTCCGCCAGGTTCGTGTCCAGAGGCGCCTCCTACGAAGTCAACTCTTCATTAAACTGGTATGAGTATGAGTTTAAAGTTTTTAGAGTTTCACGTGTCCCAAGTCGCCCTCCTGGGCCACATCATCTCCACCGCTGGCATCCAAATGGACCCAGACAAGTTCAAGGCGGTCTCTGACTGGCCCCGTGCATCCTCTCTCAAGCAGGTCCAGTGCTTCCTAACTTCTACAGGCGTTTTATATGCAACTTTTTTTCCCAGTGGCTTCTCACAGCCCTTGCTCGGTGCGCACTGACCCGCTTCCATTGGACTCTGGAGGCCGAGAGGGCGTTCAGGGAGCTCAAGAGTCACTTCACATCCGGGCCTGTCCTCATCCACCCTGACCCTGCTTGTCCTTTCATGGTGGAGGTGGACGCTTCCGACG
Source organism: Argentina silus (assembly GCF_951799395.1). Taxonomy (NCBI): domain Eukaryota; kingdom Metazoa; phylum Chordata; class Actinopteri; order Argentiniformes; family Argentinidae; genus Argentina; species Argentina silus. The sequence continues at coordinate 24,723,081 of NC_139655.1, read as the reverse complement.
CGGGGGCACACCGACCGGGCCAAGCGCTTCTCGCTGGCAGAATGCAATTATGACAGGAGCTTTTAGCAGTCAAGTGGGCCCTGGAGGAAGGGAGACATTGGCTGGAGGGTGTGCCTCATCCCTTTGTGATATGGACAGACCACAAGAACCTCATCTCCATCCGGGAAGCCAAGGGACTGAATGCTTGCCAGGCTAGGTGGGCCTTGTTCTTTAACCGATTCGATTTCACCCTAGCCTACCGCCCGGGATCAAAGAACCAGAAGGCGGATGCTCTCTCTCGTGTCCACGGTATCTCCAACGGAGGAAGCGAACCTGAGCCTATCATTCCCACTACCCGCATTGTGGCAGCCGTGTCC
>NC_139655.1:24710225-24717725 GCF_951799395.1 Argentina silus | reverse complement strand
TGCACACACACACACACACCCGCACACACATGCTCCAACGCCGGTAAGCCCCGACCCTCATCCCGAGGACTCCCACTTGTTGCTAGGCTGCGTGCGTCGTTGCTACGGAGACTGGATCACCAACACCTACGTTAAGCCCTTTGTTGTTCTGCTGTATCTGGTCTACATCTCCTTTGGCCTGATGGGATTCCTACAGGTAAGACACACACATACGCACGCGCGCACGCACACACACACACACACACACACACACACACACACACACACACACACACACACACACACACACACACACACACACACACACACATACACACACACACACACACACACACACCTACACACATATGATACATAACTGTATTTGGGTATTACATAAATAAAAGGGCCAAAATCAGGGAATGTTTTGATTCCAATTTCCTTATTATGTTTATGCAGTTTCACATGTGTAGTTACAGGAATAAAAGTCAAGATAGGTAAATTGGGACCATCAGCTTTTTTCAATGAGCCAGCGCCTTTTCCCAATTATTTAAGCTGAATATACATTATAAAGATGCATAATACTGCCATGCATCTATGAAAAGATATGTATCATTTTATTTCACACAATTTTTGCCAAATCTTTGATAACACCAAGCATAAGACAGGATTAAACATACATTACTTTGCTTGGATGTTGCTTTGTTCCTCCTTTATACCTTCATGTAATTACATGAAATAAAGTGTCAGGTTATTAGGGTCTGTAAAAGGTCTGTACATTAAAGTGGATCGATGCATAAAAGAAGATCTATTGACCATAAATGTATGATTTGTATTAGCATTGTTATCCATCAAGACCAGTAATAGGCCTAAGTATGAAAGCAGATTGTTGAGCGATTTTCACATCGTAAACGGCAACAGGAAGGGAAAATCTTTGGGACAAAAAATTACAGGCCAGTAATTGAAAGCGGGTTAATGCACAGAATATGCCCATGGCCATAGTAAGTGTAACATTAGGCTGCAGTAACATGAAACATAAGCTATTTAGAAGCTATTTTTTCACACCACTTTTGTACAGTTGAATCTTACCCTGACAGCATTGTATGTGTCTATATTGATTTCTACCTTAGTGTGAACAATGCAGCTGCTCGCCCCTCCTAGCAAGAGCATCAAAGTCTGATGTCATTCTTGACGTAGAGATGCGCAGTACAGAGGACAGATGATGGTCTGTTAACCGTGATCTGTGACCAGATTTGTTAGAGGTCATCACAGAGAATGTTTGTTTGTACACATACGGGGAGCCGAATAACACTAGCATTCATGGGGATACCTTAATGAGAATACTACTGTAAATAAATAGAGTACAACATGATTTGTAAATATGGCTAAAGATTTGTGAATAAATACTCTTACATGTGCAAACAAATGTCACAATGTGTGAATAAAAATGAAAGCAGTGACAAACATCTTTCCAACATTATGAATAAAAGCATTGCTTTGTGTAGGTATCCAATAATGTCAATACAAGGCTTTTAAATAATATGCTTCTAAAGGCATTAGATATGTCCAATCTGCATTTGTGGATCAAATTACGTCTGTGGATTTGTTTTCATTTGTTTACAGAATTTTGGCACTAACATTCCGCATATATAGAGAAATGATCCACAAATCAATTTCAGTTGGCCATCTCTAATCTTGGCGGAAGCTATAGCTAGAAAGGCTTCTGCAAAACGTCCTTTCGCGTTGACTTGGTTTATACCATAGATCTTTACTACGTTTTATACTCAGAGGGCGACTGTCTTTTGACACAACAAGTCGCAAATACGTTATGAACATTCCGTTGTTGCTCAACATCATTTTTGGTCGTTGTCGTCGAAACGTATAAACAGAGAACGACAGCTCTGCAACAGGTAGACGCCAAGTGGAGTCCTTGGTACGACCCTAAAACCCTAACCATTTACCTATCCATGCAACACTGTGTATTGCGCAATATCCCAGACATGAATTATGCTGATGAGGCTGCTTTTACCTGCTCTATTACAACCCAATGATCGCTGTTTATCTACTAAAAATTGTTGATCAAAGTGAGTATTAATCTAGCTGGCATTTTAACAAAGATGCTTGTTTGTCTTTCTACAGCTAGCAAAGTGGTTAGCTTGTCAACTGAAATGATGATCATTGACAAATGTTTGATTTAGCAAAGTTTTACTCAGTACAATAAAATGAGTCCACACACAGTGAACCTTTCATAGGTAACAGCTTAACAGGCGAACTAAACACAGGAAAATGTCTAAACTTTTTTTAGTTTTTTTTAATGTGACGAAATAAAAGCAGGGATTTCCACCAGAGAATTTTAGTGGTGCATCGCGGTCAGGTAACCAAACCAACAGATACAAAGAATGGGTTGAGCAAATATTTTATAGTTGAATGGAGATAGCCAACTGAGATTCATTTAATTTTCTCAATGAACGCACAGAATGTTGGCGACAAAATTCTGTAAAGAAAAGAAAACAAATCCACCGACCTGCAAATGCAGATTCCACAGTTCTAACACTAAAGTGTTGTAGTATTGAAATGATTGGATACCTACACAAAGTATTATTATTAATTACAACCACAGTATAATTGCGAACCCAATAGGCTTGTCTACACTTTTATTCACACATCTTTAGCATATTTATAAATCATTTTGCATTTATTAAAATGTTGGTTTACAAATACAAATCAATAAGTGTTTGTGTGTGGATAGTAAATTATATTTGTGCTTTGTGTTTTTTTGTTCACAGACCATGGTACACATTTGTGAGTTGTACTCTATTTATTTACAATAATATTGGCATTAATCTATCTCCATAAGCATCCACTGGGTGTGTTTTCGCATATGTGGAAACGTTGTTTCACTCAGTGCGTGTTGTACTTCTCCTTCAGAGTAGAGTTGTAGGTCAGTTCCAATTGTGCATCATTTGGTGCTTTCTCTCAGTCGAAAGACTTCCATCGTTGCCAGTGTTGGAAAATGAGCTAACAACTTTTCGCTAGAACTCGTAGAGCAAAAGCAGCTGCTTCCAAAGCTTTCACAAATATTTTTCCACAAACTCATCCTTCCCCTGTAATTTCACATTAAGTTAATTCAGATGCCCCATTAAGTCCGCTCCAAAAGCAAAGTCTCACAGCCAATCCTCATCCTTTAGATCAGGGAAGTCGTACGCTTTCCCCACTCCAACATTTTTTAAATTCCCCCTCTCAGGTCCCCAAGCTTAGCCAGTCACATTTGACTGATTTAATAAGTCGTGGTGCTCTGCACAACTAGCTTTTAAATGTAGGCTACTGGTGATGGTTTAGTCCCCTTTCCCTAACACTTTCCCTAAGATAAAGTACAGGCACAGACTATGTGGGGAAAACGATCTAAGACTGAAACTGTCTCCAATACAACCCCACATTGCAGCGTTATGTGAGGCCATTCAAGCACATCCCTCACATTAATCTGTGGTGAGGTGAGGCATTATGTGTTCAAGTTCAAGTTTATTTTGCCCAATGTATAAGTACAACTTGCAGCAAAATGCTCTGCTGCCAACTCCTTTTCTAACTGTGCAATGTGTGTGTATACAGTGGGTAAAGTAATAGTACTATGTACAGTAAAGTGGATGTGTCTCTGGATATTTAGGATATTTACAGAATTATCGATACAGGTATACAGGTTGTATTGCATGTGTGTTCATTTATTTTTTTACAGATTTTACAGTTTTGTAGTCCACTATAGTCCATATAGCCCAGTTCAAATTGACAGGTACAGTACGGTTTATGGCTATAGTCCAGTTTGTTACTGACCAGTTTTGTTGACCTTGTTATGTGTTATGTTCTGCGTCAGTTTAGGTGCTGATCACCTCTTTAAAATCCAAATAAAAAGCAGGAATTATTGGTTATTCTGTCTCATATATTTATAATTTATGTATACTATATATATGTGTGTTTACTTTTTATTTATGCAGCAGAATTACAAACAAAAAATATTGTAGTGTTGCTGGGGGTACTCAGTAGGATGTAGAGTGTCTCAGGGAGTACATGACTGTTTAAAGTTTGGGAACCACTGCTATCCTTATGTTCTTCTTACTTCCTGCAGGTAACCCAGGGCTCGGACCCCAGTGCTCTTGTTGCCATGGACACGGGGACGGTGTTGTACGCACGTGCCCAGCAGCGTTACTTCAGCGCCTACTCTCCTGTGATTGGTTTTTACGTTTACGAGAGCGTCCCCTACTGGAATGCTTCGGTACAGCGCGACCTGCTAGAATACGCCAAAGGCTTCCAACGAATCAGCTGGCTGGAATCCTACCTGGACTACCTGTCGGAACACAACCTGTCCACCAGTCAACCCCGGGAGAGCTTCACCCGCACGCTCCGCCTCTCCTTCCTCCGCGAGCCACGCTTCGCCCACTTCGCCGACGACATAATCTTCAACGAACTCGGCCAGGGCGAGGAGCCAGAGGTGGCCGCATCCCGCGTCTTCCTGGTCGCCAAGACAACGGAGAACAAACGGGAGGAGATGTCCGTCTTGCTGGACACACTGCGCCGCCTCTCGCTGACGTCGCGTGTCCGCTTCATCATCTTCAACCCTTCCTTTGTCTACCTGGACCGCTACGCAGCCGCGGTCAGCTCTCCTCTGAGACACTCCCTCCTGGCGGTCCTCTTCCTGTTAGGGTTATCCTCTCTGGCCGTGGTGGAGCCGCTGGTGTCCGTCTGGCTCGGGCTCACCCTGGTCTCAGTCCAGTTTGGGGTGGTGGGGTTCATGACTCTCTGGGGGGTGGAACTCGACTGTGTGTCAGTATTATGTTTGATCTCGGCCCTGGGGCATTCTACGGACTGCTGCGGACCACTGCTGTGTGGCTTTGCGTCGGGCCGGGGGGATAGCAGGACTCGCTGGGTCCGAGTGGCACTGGAGAGACATGGGGTGCCCTCCCTGCAGACGCTCATCTGTTACAGCGCTGCCCTAGTGCCTGTCGGGTGCGTGCGCTCCAACCTCACACACACTATCTTCCGCTGTTTCACCCTGACGGCCGGCTGCTCAGCCCTTCACACGCTCGCCTTCCTCCCCACCCTCCTCACCTTCCTCCCACCCTCCAAGACGCGCGGCCACCGGCCCGGGGGGGAGGGGCTCAGACAGGAAGTGGAGTGCGTGGAGATGAACGACAGCACGCGCGTGGTGGACCAGATCACCACTGTCTGACAAGACATGATGTTGTCATCTTAGCCCTGGGTCGCCGTGGCGACCAGCTGTGTTTGGATGGACGCCTGGGGGGCGGGGCCATCTGTGACAGGTGTACTGAGCAGCCAATAAACATGCTGCTTTTACAGACGAGCGCTTCGTTCAGAGAAAGAGGAGAGATGGAGATAGAAAATGAGAGAGATGAAAACAGTTGACAAAAGAGAGAGAGAGGGAGAGAGAGAAAGTCAAAAAAAGAGAGAGTGGTGCAGTGTCTCTATGGTTACCCTCTTGTTGCTAGTGTTGCTGTAGCGCATATTAATGAGCTATCCCCTACATGACCAATCAGTAGCTGGGCAGCAGCATGAGTCAGCACTGGACATGACATCACAGGAACAAGACAAGACCCCTAACTTGCTTTAGAATTATGGCTATGGGTCTAGGGATCTATTTCTCACATGGGGACTCACTCTGAAATCACTTAACATTACAGCTCTGAATAAGTGGGTAATAACATCGTAATAACCATGGTACTTACCAGTAATTACCTGTAGTTACCAGTAACAACAAAGACAATTGCCTTGTTATTTGATAAGATGGACTGTAGTTTTATATTATATATGTTATATATGATTTTATATATATATTATTAGTAATAATAAGCTATTTTATATATATATAAAATAGCTTATTATTACTAATGTCAACGTCTCAATGTGTTAATAAGGGAACATGTACATGTACATTAACTGTATGTAATCATCCATAAACCCATGTAGCCTATACATCTGACACATTGGGTAGCTTATTGCTGTGTTAATGATGCAGTGGATGCATGCATACTGATAGGTATGACTGTAGTATCACTGACTGATGGTCTAACAGTTAATATAGCATTTTCCAGCTTGGATACCACTTTATTTCATAGTAACTGCCTTCTGTGTTTTTGCGTGACAAACCATGGTTTTAGTTGTGAGGTTAAGATGAGATACAAGGCTAGAACAAAATGGACAAAAGTAATATAGTGTATTTCAATAGTAGTAGTTCTATGTCTCTTGGTTATAAATCAAATTAAATGCTGCTCATCAGTTTCAGTGATTCAAGAACAATATGGAAACAGTGTAACAATAATACAGAAACGAGCATCTTTCATACAAAATGATTAAGTGAAACTACAATCTGCCTTACCTTGTAATAACAAGGTAATTGCCTTTCTTGTTACTGTTACTGTAACTATCAGTAGTTATTCCGAGCTGTAATGTAAAGTGCTACCAAATTGGGTTTGGTGTCTGTAGACAAATATTAGAATCTCTGAAAATGTGTGTTTTACTGGCAGTAAAATAAAGAGGGGACTATTTTGCATTTTAGTACAGATTCTGCGGAAAAGTACCGATGGGTGGAAAGTTCATGTCTGTGGGAGGCTGGAATGGACCAATTGGCGCAGGCTCCAGCAAAATGCTACCGGCTGCCAACAAAATAAACACTGCCTTTCTTAAATCATCACAATAAATTAGTTTGGCAAGAAAATACTTTCCCCAGAAAACAAATTTGATTGATGGGTAAATGAAAAGGATTTATGAAATTTGAATACAAATTGGTTTATAACTTCGGGTTCGAACTGCTCTCTTTAACTCTCTGTAGAGGGCTTGTTGTGGGTGTTTTATTCAGATTCCTTCTCTCTACCACCACAAAAGGGTTTTGTAGGCAACAAAAAGCAGTGAATAGTGAAAGCTGTTTTTCTTGGAAGACGCGGGGTATAGCGATTTGACCTCAAGTCTAACCTCTTCAGCCTTGTGAGACTCAATTCAGCCGTTTCAGAACAAGATGGCTCAGCTTCTTTAGGAGTGAATAGTCCTACGCACACGCACACACACACACACACACACACACACACACACACACACACACACACACACACACACACACACACACACTGCAGAGATAATCCTGTGTGTGGGAGTTTCTTTAGAAAGCACCAGCTTCTTATAAAAAGCCTGAATGAGAAAGGTGTTAGTGAGTCACTGCAAGAGAAGCCTTCTGGGTCATACTGTGTACATTAAACTCCAGCCAACTGCTGTCACCTGTCGATCATACTGTACGCACATCCTAAGCACAACATGATAACCTCTAGGTCATACAAACTGTGAGACAATAGCTTCCTGCAGAGCTCAGAACTTAGCTGTAGGACTCAATTGTCGATTTCTATGAACAAATCTAAGAGACAGTGAATTTGAAATGAGGGAAAAGGCATAAAAAAAATGGAAAGCATACTGGAATGGAAAGCAAACAATCCTCTTTTCTCTCCTCCTCTCCTCCTGTCTGTTTTC